>NC_058132.1:224922981-225021097 GCF_016433145.1 Gracilinanus agilis
GGTCAGGAGAGGTTTAGAGCTGCTTCTTACTCTGCCGCCATCTTAACCCGGAAGCCCCACTTTTTTTTTTTAAACCCTTAACTTCTGTGTATTGGCTCCTTGGTGGAAGAGTGGTAAGGGTGGGCAATGGGGGTCAAGTGACCTGCCCAGGGTCACACAGCTGGGAAGTATCTGAGGCCGGGTTTGAACCTAGGACCTCCCGTCTCTAGGCCTGACTCTCAATCCACTGAGCTACCCAGCTGCCCCCTAAGTGTCCACTTTTGTTAAAGTTTTATTCCAGTCCCTCATTGCATGAGAAGTTTTAGGATTCTCAAAAGCTTGACTAGTGGAGTTCAAACTCTGGCAGGTCCTATCAAGAATCAAACTTGAAAAGCATATATTATGAACTTAGCAATGACCTAGATGTCTGTCATCCAAGGACAAGTCTAGCTAAACTTGGAGAGGCTTTTAACCAGGTTGGCCCCAGGGGATTGAATCAAGTTTGACCTTAGCAATTCTTGAAGAGTCATATAATCTTCATCACAATGGCAGAAGCACACTCCTCTGATCCTTGACTTTTAAATAGTATCATCTTCACAAATTCAAATTCAACAAAAATTTAAGTGCCCACTTTGGGAAAGACACTATAAAAGCCAAAACACAACATAGTCCCTTCTCTTAAGGATATGCATTATACAAGTCTGACTATAGCAGGGGCAAAGGAGAGAACCAAAATAGTGTAAGAAAAATTGTTAATTAGCTGGATTGGGAAAGTGGGGAAGGGGTGGGTATACATGAGCTGGGTCCTGAAGAATTAAAAGACTTTCCACAAGTAGAAATTAGGAATGAGTACATTCTACAGAGTTCATTCCCCTACTATCTCCTTATGAGTCACTAAGGTATTACACATGTACCTTCCTTGCCCCTCCCCATATACTTCCAGTTCTGCATCCACAATCTAATCAACTCCTCACCACTCCTAGACAAAGTATGTCAATTTATTCCCTTATAAATCCCAAAAGACCATGGGGCACGACTTGTCAAAAGACTGAAGTCTACTATCCAGAATGCTGAGTAAGACCCTATCACTACAAGATAGTTTCTTCTGGCTCTCAGAGAACTTCCTCAGCACCTCTTGTAATTTCCAAGTTTTTTCCTTTTTCTTTTTTAAGTGGCAAAGGCAGTGGAGAACAGTGGAAGTTGATATCTAGTGTTGAATCAGCAAACTTGGATTCTAGACCTTGTATGAATTCTGACTTATTTAGTGACCCTTGAACAAATTGAAGCATCCCAGGTGTTTTGGGTTGGGCCTGGCTCAAGTCAATCCTCTGGTTGTTTAGGTTCAATATTGGAATAAAATGAGATATATATATATAAGTTATTTAGCATTTAACAAAAAATTTACTCAGCTATATTAAAAGAAATATATTCAACAAGGAAATGAATTGAGGATACCACAAGTTAAATCAGCTGAGAAAAAACTCCTTAACCAGAGTTGCCCAATCATCTTCCAGCAGCCAAACAACACAGAGAGAACATGTGACTCAAATTGTGGCTAAATTGTACTCAGGAAGGAATGAAATTATTTCAACAGCCTGACCCTTTAGTCCTCTGAACCAATCAAGCCTTTTAAAAAAACATTTTAATTTAGATTACTCTATTACAAAAATGAATAATATAGAAATGGGCATTGTGTGATAATATATATATATATATATATATATATATATATATAACCCAGTGAAATTGCTTGTCAATTCCAGAATGATGGGAAGGAAGAGGGGAGGGAGTCAAGAATCATGTAACCATGGAAAAAAATTTAATAATTAGTTATTTGTAATATTTTTAAAAATTGAGTCCCAAATTATTTCACTCTCCTACACCCCCTTGGAACATGATATCAGTTATACATGAGAAATTATGCAAAATGCATTTTTATATTAGTCATATTTTTTAAAGAAAGAAAAGTAAAGAAAGTAAGAAAATTATACTTCAATTTGGACTCAAAGTTCATCAGTTCTCTCTTTGGAGGTAGGTAGCATTTTTTCAATATGAGTTCTTTGAAATTGTCTTGGATTATTGTATTGTTAAGTGTAACTAAGTCTATTGTATTGATAAGTGTAACTAAGTCTTAGTTGAACATATTATAACATTGTTATTACTGTACACAATGATCTCCCAATTCATCAGTTCATGTAGTTACATGATTTTCTAAAACCATGCCTCTCATCATTTGTTATAGTACAATAGTACTCCATCATAATCATATGCCACAACTTGTTTGGCCATCACCCAACCGATGAGCATCCATCCCCAAGATTGTCAGTTCTTTGCCATGACAAAAAGCTGCTATAAATATTTCTGTACATATAGTTCCTTTTCCTTTTTCTTAAATCTCTTTGAAATATTGTTGGGTCAGAAGGTGTGCATAGTTTTATAGCACTTTGGGCATAGTTCCAAACTGTTTTCCAGAATGGTTGGACTGGTTGACTACTCCACTAGCAGTTCACTAGTGTAACTATTTTTTCCTCATTCATCCAGCATTTATCATTTCTGATAGGTATGAGGATGCACCTTAGAGTTATTTTAATTTCTCTTTCACTAATCAATAATTTATGAGTGTTTTTTCATGTGATTATAAATAGCTTTGATTTCTTCTGAAACTTCCTGTTTGTATTCTTTGACCATTTATTGGTTGGAGAATGGCTCTTATTTTTACAAATTTGATTCAGTTCTGTTCTCAGTTTTTTTCAAGAAATGAAATGAAATCTTTATCAGAAAAACTTGCTGTAAACATTTTTGAAATTGATATTACTTCATTATCTATAGTACCTTTTGGCATTAGGTAGTTCCCCTAATTATCTCTTTTAATTAAGATTTTTTTTTTGTTTTTGCTTTGTCTGAGATCATGATTGCTAACTCTGCCTTTTTTTCCTCATTTGAAGCATATTTGATTCTCTTCTAGCCCTCTATTTTAACTGTGTGTGTATCTTTCTGTTTCATGTGTGTTTCTTATAAATAACATATTGTTGGATTCTGGTTTGTAATCCATTCTGTGATCTTTTTCTGTTTTATGGGATGAACTCATTCCATTCACATTCACAGTTATGAATACTAACTGTATATTTCACTCTTTGAATCAATGAGAGTAAAGTTCAAGCATTGCCCACTCCATTGTAAAAGCTCTTCCTTGTGTATCTCTTTTATATAAGAAAAATTTCTCCATTCTACTTCTCCCTCCCCCCCATCTCCTAGGGCAATCCTCTTTTTCAAAACTTCATTTTTTTGAGAATATCATCCCAACATAATCAATTCATATTCCATACTCTTTATCTATGTAAACTCATTCTAACTGTCCTAATAATGAGAAAGTTTGTAGGAGTTACTTTTCATCTTGCCATATAAGAATGTAAACAGTTGAACTTTATTGAGCCCTTTATGATTATTTTTTCTTGTTTACCTTTTTATGTTTCTTTTGAATCTTCTGTTTGAATGTCAAGTTTTCTATTCAGCTCTGGTATTTTCATTAGGAATGCTTGAAAACCTCTTTTTCATTAAATATCCATCTTTACTCCAGAAAGATTACTCTCAGTTTTGTTGGGTAGATTATTCTTGGTTGTAATCTTAGTTCCAGACATTCTATTCTAACATGGAAGCTGAAAAATCTTGTATGATCCTGACTGTGGCTCCTCAATATTTGATAATTGTTTCTTTCTAGCTGCTTGAAATATTCTCTCTTTGATCTGGGAGCTCTGGAATTTGGCAGTAATATTTGTGAAAGTTTACATTTAGGAATCTTTTTTAGGAGTTGATTGGTAGATTCTTCAAATTTCTATTTTTTATCTTCTAATATATTAATATCTAAGATAGTAGGACAATTTTAACTGATAATACTTTTGAAATATGTCCAACCTTTCTTTATTATCATGGTTTTCAGGTATTTCAATAATTCTTTAAATATCTCTCCTCAACCTTTCTCCCCAGCTAAGTTGTTTCTCCAATGAGATGTTTCATATTTTCTTCAGTTTTTTCATTCTTTTGATTTCATTTTATTGTTTCTTGATTCTCATGGAGTCATTAGTTTCCACTTGCCTAATTCTGATTTTTAAGGATTAATTTCCTTCAGTGAACTTTTGTACCTTTGTTTCCATTTGGTAAGAATTTCTTTTCTTCAATGAATTTTTGTGTCACTTTTACAACTTTGCCGATTCTATTTTTTATGGTATTAATTTCTTTAGTATTTTTTGAGCCTCACATCAAGATGTTATCTTTTCATAATTTTCTTGAATCACACTCATTTCTTTTCCTAGTTTTTCCTCTAACCACTCTTTTCTTTAATACTTAAAAAAAAAAACCTAAAGTCCATCTTAGAATCAATACCATGTATTGGTTCCAAGGAAGAAGAGTGGTAAGGGCTAGGCAATGGGGGTTAAGTGACTTGCCCAGAGTCACATGGCTAGGAAGTGTCTAAAGCCAGATTGAGAACCAGGCCTAGAGACGGAAGATGATGGAAGGTCCCCTTTCATCTCTAGGCCTGGTTCTCAATACACTGAACCACCTAGCTGCCCTCTCTTTAATGCTTTTTTGGTAGCTGTTTTCACATATTTCTTTTTCTGAATTTATGTCTTGGTCTTTCCTGCCACCATAGTAACTTTCTGTGGTCAAATTCTTTTTTGTTGTTGTTTGCTCATTTTTCCAGCTTATGTCTTGATTTTGAACTTTAAGTGTTAAAGTTGGGCTCTGCTCACTTAGAGGTGGGAGGTACTGTTCCAAGAGCAACACTTTTTGATGCTGCCATTTTCGGAACTAGCTTTGGTGGTCTGCATTTTTTTTGTGTGTGTGATCCCAGGAGAGGTTTGATTACTACTTTTTTTGGTCTGTACTTTGGTCTTTATCCAGGATGGTCCCCTTGTGCCCTGTAGCTGCTAGTCCCAGCCATAGGGCCCCTACTTCCTTTTAGTTTACCCCTAGTACTTCTCTTCACCATAGAACTGGATCCAGAACTTCATATAGTCATTAGAATTGTCAATCAGTTCCAGGAACAGCTGGATCTAGAGCCAGCAATAGGTCTACTCTAATCTCTTTCTGAGTAATTACCTGACCCCCTTTATCATCCCTGGGCTGAGAGCTCTTGAGGCTGCTGCCAACTCTGTGTGTGTGGGCTCTGGACAGGCTTTCACTCCTGTATTATATAAACTTCTGATGACCTAAGTTTTCTTAGGGTGAAAAAATTTTTTTCTGCAAACTTTCATTGGTTCTGCTGTTCCAAAATTTGATTTAAGGCTTTATTTGTTTGTTTGTTTGTTTATTTTAACTCTTCCATCTTAGAATCAATACTGTGTATTGGTTCCAAGTCAGAAGAGCAGTATGGGCTAGGCAATAGGGGCTAAATGACTTGCCCAGGGTCATACAGCTAGGAAGTGTCTGGGTTCAGATTTGAACCTAGGACCTTCGGTCTCTAGGCCTGGGTCTCAATCTACTGAACTGCCTCCTTGAGGCATTATTTTAACATTGTTTATGGGGAGTGTTGGGAGAGGTCAGCTGCATGGCTCCCTTAATCCTCCATCTTGACTCCCCCTCTAGAGGAAGAACTATTTGAATAAAAATGCAGATGAAAACATATGATTTATCACTTGTTTATTTAGGCATATGTTTGGGGGCTTTGGTTCTATAAGATTATTTACTTATAAAAATGAATAATATGGAAATATGTTTTACATGATAATGCATATAGAACCCAGATTGAATTGCTTGTCAGCTTCGTGGGATGCGGAGGAAGAAGAGAGGGAGACAATGAAATGTGAATCATATGACTTTAGAAAACTTATGTGGAAATTTGTTATTAAAATTAAAAAAATTAGATAAAAAAATCATAAACTCCACAGGAGTTAATCTGCATAGGTAGAATAAATTCCTCCCCATAAACTCTCTATATTGATGAAATTGCAGGTCCAATCTTTCCTCCTACTTCCCAATCCCCTAATCACTGGCAATGTCCACCATTCCCCCCAAATATAGACAGTACATTGGTGAGGTTCATATTTAAAACTGGCTTGAGGCCAAATTCAACCTAAAATTTTATTAAATGCCTATTTTGTGGCTAAATCTGGGCAACTATAAATGATAGCATCTAGGAATTCTATAATCAATTTTTCTATTTACTAGGTAGACTTGTATTATAAAATTTCTTTTTTTTTCTTTTAAACCTTTACTTTCCATCAGAATCAATACTGTGTATTGGTTCCAAGGCAGAAAAACAGTAAGAGCTAAGCAATGGGGATTAAATGACTTGCCCACAGCTAAGTATTTGGGGTCAAATTTGAACCCAGGACTTTGAATCTCCAGGTCTAGCTCTCAATACACTGAGCTTCCTAGTTGCCTTCCCTATTATAAGATTTCAACAAGGAGGTTGACCTGGATGATCTCTAAGTTGTCTTCCAATTCTAAATCTGATCCTGTGAAGGTCCAAAGATAAGAAGTGAGATTATATAGTAATACTATATAGCCTTCACAAGCTCTGAGATCCTTACCCAGACTCATACTCATATTAATGAGTCAGACCTCCCAGAATAAAGCTACATCTTCCCCTCAGGGATCAGAGATTATCTCTGAGGTGTCCTTGGGTGCCTTTCACCAATGCTGTTGTTTTCAGTCCCATTCCAGGGTATTCTTCCCAATATCATTAGCCAATTATTATTGAGGCAGCTGGACTTAAATAGCTTTTATTTTTATTTTTTAAACTGTTACTTTCCATCTTGGAATCAATACTGTGTATTGGTTCTAAAGCAGAGAGTCATATGGGATAGGCAATGGGGGTTAAGTGACTTGCCCAGGGTCACACAACTAGGAAGTGTCTGAGGTCAAATTTGAACCCAGGATCTCCCATCTCTAGATCTGGTTCTTAATCCATCAAGCCTCCCAGCTGCCCTCCTTAAGTAGCTTTTAGAAAGGGCTATTTACCAAGATGGTGCAGTAATACAAAATTTCTCCTTAGAAGTCTCTGACATGCTCTCCTACTTGTACCTACAGAATCTAGGGGAAAGTGTCCTTAAATTTAGAAAACACATGAGGCAAAGGGGTAATTCACAACTCTGGAAGCCCCTTTCTCCCTTTTGTGAGATGGTCAAGGAGCTGTCCCTAGGCATAATACATTTTCTTTGCTGGGCTCTTTGTGGAGCAATGAATCACATCCCTGGCTCCTAATGCAGACACAGGAATCAGGTGATCTGGGGATACTACTAGGACACTGAGGAGATATCTAAAATACTCTGATCTTGTATATACTCTCAAGGTCTTCCTCCAAACAAAAGAGGGATGGGAGGAAGGGCATGGAAGAAAAACTAGGCCAAGGCTAGAGCAGTTTCTCCCTCGCGATTTTACTAGGATTCTTAAATTGCTCTAAAGACATCAATTCTCAACTTTGTAGACAACCATTCTTCATCTGGCTAGAACTGCTGTGTAATGTCACTCTGATTCCAAGGACATGTCACATATATTCCAAAGCCCATTCATTATTAATCAATTGATTGAATCCAAAGCCTGTAGTTGAAAATGACTCATTGTTTTTAGCTGGTTAAGGCATCAAGGCATCTTTATTTCTTACTTAGAATAGGGAGGGAATGACAGTACTCCACCTTACAAATATCATCTCACCTTTCTTGTGATTGTTCAGTCATGTCTGACTCTTCTTGACCCTGTTTGGGGTTTTCTTGGCAAAGATACTAGAGTGGTTTGTCATTTCCTTCTCTGGCTCATTTTACAGAAGGGAAAATGGAGAAAAAGGGTTAAATGACTCACACAGGGTCTCACAGCTCAGAAATGTTTGAGGTCAACTTTGACCTCAGGTCTTCCTGACTCCTGGGCCAGTATTCTATCCACTGTTCCACCTAGTTGCCCTATCTCACCTTTAGCCATTTACAAAAGTATTTACAAAATTCTTTCTTTCCAACCTTTCTCTGAAAGGGCAAGGGCAAGTATTTTAAAGATAAGCTCACTGAGAGATAGGTGTAGTAACTTCCCTATAGTACCAAACTGCTGTAGAGCAAGGACAGAGAATGTAGACCTGCCAATCTCATGTTCAGGGCTCTTCCCACTACACACACCATGGTGCCTCTCTTGCAGGTATTTTTGGAAGAGGAATGCCAATAAGTGAACACCATTGGGTTCATGGGGAAAAGAGAGTGGTTTGATGAGACAACATCAAATTCAAAGAAAGTGCAGCTGGTAGACAGGACGCATGACAAGAGGTTCAGTCCTAAGAACTAAGCACAAACAAACTTTGTGTTGACAACTTTCAGGTGAGTTGTGTTTTGCTTGGCATCCTTCCAAGTCCCACCTGGGCTCAGTTAGTCTTCACTGCAGCAGCAACATCAGAAAATTAAAGATAAGGAAATAGAAAACAATGTATTTGTCCTTTTTACAAATAGTGATTTGAAGTCCTATAAAAGTTTATTTCCATTTTTCTTAAGTAGAAGAGGAAGGAAAAGTAATCTTACTTTTAGAATTTAGTAGAGGGGGAAAGAAGGAATAGAGAAATCAGAATTCAGGAAATTTTACTCAAGAACACCACCCCTTCTAGTCACAAATTAGTCCAAGGATATGATAGAAGAGGGTGATATTTAAGGGATCAATTAAGGAAAACCCTTAAATACAGACAGCATAATTTAAAGAATGCTAGCCTTGTTGTCATAGGATCTGGGTTATAATTCCTTCTCTGTCACTTATTACCAGGGGCAGCTATGTGGTGGGTGCAGTGGTTAGAGTGCCAGGCCTGGAGTCGGGACGATTCATCTTCCTGAGTTCAATCTAGCCTCAGATACTTACTAGTTGGGTGATCCCTGGGCAAGTCTCAACTCTATTTCTAGAATGCCTGGATTGGAAAGAGGATTCAAAGGGGACAATGTATTAAAGATTTTCAAGTTAGAAAGAAGACAGTTTAGAGGGCAGGGAGTAGGGATAAAGGAGAGGCAGGGATCTTTAAAACAAGTGATATCTCTTCATGATTAAAGACTAAACTATAAAGGGAAAAATTGCCAACATTTATTTATTCACATATTATCTGTCATTTTACACCATACTAATACATCATATTAATTCATATGTGGTTGTAGTCCATAAAAACCTCATATCTTTTTTTTTTAATCTTTACGTTTTGTCTAAGTCACAACTCTAAGACAGACGGTCAAGGGTTGGGAAAATGAAGTTAAATGACTCACCTAGGGTCACACAGTTAGGAAAAATCTAAGGCAAGATTTGAACTTAGAAACTCCCCTCTCTAGGCTTGGCTCTCAATCCATTGAGCCACTTAGTTCCCCCTGACCCAATCATTTTAAAATATAGCTATCAATATAACTGGTTACCATGTTGACCAAGCTGCCATGTTGACACTGGTTCATTAACAGCTATGGCTCCTTATGGCATGTCACTCAATCTCCTGCCTTAGTGCCTTTGCATGGTCTCACATAGCCTAGTATCTAGGAGTCCCTAGTTTCCTTTAAGACCTTATTCAAGTCAACATCTGCCCAAAGCCTCTCCTAGTTTCACCAGCTACTCATGTCTCTCCCCCAAAGCTGACTTGTATCTTTTTTCTTAGTGTTTTCTATATATGTGCATTGTTGCACAATATGTATTGTATAATAATGTATATTAGAATGTAATATATTATGTTAATTATCATATAATTATAAGAATCTAAACTCTTTGAGAGCAGGGGCTGGTTTCCTTTTGGCCTTGGGTTCCCAATGTTTAGAACAGAGCATGGCTCACAGCTGACCTTTAAATGCTTGTTTGAATCACTGGAAGCTCAGAGGTCTCCTAGTCTAAAACTTTCACATTGCCAGTTAGGAGTCCCAGGAAAAGATGGCGACTCGTCCAATGCAGTACAACAAGCAGGTGACAGCTGACACTAGGATTCCGGTTTCTTGGCTGCCAGTTTGATTCTCATTTTAACATACCATGCTTCCTCCCAGGCTTTCAAGGTACTTGGTTGTTTGAAAACCCATACTTTTCCAAAGTAAAGGTTAGTAACACAATGCTACAAGCAGCCCATTTGTTCCCTCTTGTTTATTTTACAAACTGCTTTGGTGGGGTGAGAAACCACCAAACACCACCTGGTTCTGGCATAGAGAGAAAACTGCTTCCAATTCAATAGGTAACAGGGACTTTCCTTTAAAAAAAAAAAAAGAAAGAAAGAAAGAAACAAAAGCACTTAGAATCTGCCTTAGAATCAACATTGTGTATTGGTTCCAAGGCAGAAGAGCAATAAGGGCTAGGCAAAGTGACTTGCCCAGGGTCACACAGCTAGGAAGTGTCTGAGGCCATTATTTGAACCCAGGACCTCCCATCTCTAGGCCTGACTTTCAATTCACTGAGTTGCTCTTTAACTGCTTTTAATGAGGAAAAAGAAACAGTAAAGAAAAGGGAGTATTCTCCTGGACTGCTACATTTGTCTCACGTATACTTTCTCAAACCATCTGAGAGATCGATCAAATGGCTGGTGGTAGCCTGGGCTGTTGAGGGTCAGTCAGTGGGATCTGAAGACCCAGTTATAATTGAGTCTTCGTTCTCTTCCCTTTGAGACCACCCACAAAAGGTCTCTTGGCCCTGACTTGAGCCCTGGACATAGTCAAAATGAAAAAGGTGGCATGGGGCCAGGCATTTGTTCAACTCATCAACCACTGCATCTAGGAATGTAAACCTAAGGTCAGGATTCCTTACTATCTGTGTGTTTTCAGCCTGTCCAACCTCCTGAGGCCCAGAGGACTGGAACTTTACTACCTGCCTACAAAGGAGTTAAGTGTTCTATTCGGCATGCATAAAGAATTGTGCCTAAGAGCATTTCCTTTCATTTTGTTACCTACCCTATCCATATACTTCACAATTTCCATGCTTTCTTTATTATCTTTTTCACTTTTTATCTTTCTAGGCTAGAGTCCTGCAGGTGTTTTTTTTTTTATTCTCTCCCCAACACAGAAGTTCCAACTCTTTGATCACTGTGATATTGGCAATCTGGCAACTAGTTTTTAGCCTAAAGGGTGCACAACTCAGGCCTTTGGTCTTTGAATGCCCATTTTGGGTGACAAGAAAGCCTAAATTCCTTACAACAGGGGTGGGAATAGCCTGCTTTGATTGGCTGCCTGGGTCTTTTAAAATGTGTAAGATTGAGCCATCCTCTGCTTCGACTGAGCTCTTTCAGTTTTGGTTTCATTTTTCAACCATTTTATCTGCCCTGACTAGAGGGTGAAAATCTTAGTTCACCCATATTGAGGCCACCATGAATTGAACCAATGAGAGGGAGAGGTCTTTTCTTGCCCTGCTCCCTCTCTCTCCAAGAAATGAACTTTGGGGTTTTTGTTTTTATTCTGTATTGTTTGTCCTCCTCAGTTTTAGGTTCTAGGGACTATCCATAGGGGATCAAGAGTTTGAGCCATGACTACCTTAGAGCCAGGATTGCAAGTGGTGATGATACAACCAGGTAGTCCAGCTCTGAGAAAGTAGGAGCCTGAGATTTGAGCGTAAGTGGGTTTTGGACTTGGAACTGGAGCTGTTGCCCTTTGGGAAACACGCTCAAGTAGGAATCTGATCCCTGTCTCCCCAGAAACTGAAATGGGAGGAAAGGAGAGCATTATGACTCCTATGTGTTGGGGAAGTAAATTTAGATAATTGTGATTATACCTTTTAAAGCAAATATTTCTATTTGAACACTAATCTGTTAGTGACTAATGGAACTGGGTTCAGGGGCCTACTACCAAAATTGAGGGAGCAACATAGGTAGAGTTTACAGCCATTTACAGAGAACTAAAATACTCCAAACCTACCCCTTTTTATAGTAGTGGAGAACCCTGGGTGAGGAGTGAAATTAAATCTACCTGGTTTTTCAGGAATAAGCAATATTATAGGTATTTTTTTCAGCCACAAAAAACAAACTCCTCAAAATCAACCCAATAAATCCTATGATCCAGACAGGCCATTGTGACCACCTCAGACATGGACTGCCCCTTTTTCAACCTTAATTTTCTCATTTTATGAACACAGCCTAAAGTTTAGTCTTTCTACCTTCAACATGAAAAAGTGTTTTTTATAATGGTCTCAAAATAGCACTAGAATGGGGTGACTAGGGCTTTACCTGAATGTGCCAATATTCAGGGAGGCACATTTTTCTCTTTACCATATTGTTGGTTTTCTAGCCATCATCCTTATCCTTTAACCCGAGGACCTTGGACTCTAGTCCTGATAGGTGAGCTTTTAGCCTACATACTTCTTCTTGTCTGTTTCTTCACTATGTCCCCCCCCCACCACCACCTTCCAACTTCACTCTATATTTTATCTTTCCTCAGAATATGTTTCTTGAAGGAAGGGACTATCTGGCTTGCTTTTATTCTTATTCTAGCATTTAGGATGGTGCTTGGCATGAAGTAAATGCTCTCTCCTTCTATCTATCTATCTATCTATCTATCTATCTATCTATCTATCTATCTATCTAATAATCTATCCAACTATTTATTTATCTATCCATCTATCCATTCATCTATCTTTCAATTTATCCATCCATTCATCCATTCATCAATCTATTTATCTATTCATCCACCTATCTTTCTGTTTTTCCATCCATCCATTCATCCATCCATCCATCCATCAATCTATTTATCTATCTAGCTCTCCAGCCTCATCTGTACCTCATAATTCTCCATGCAGCCACCCTTGCTATCTTGCTGAGCTCCCAGCTGCCATGAACAGGATCTCATGACCAACATGTACCCTGTTCCCAGGACCCAACACCCCACCATAATCCTGCCTGCAGCCTCTTTTAGGAGGTGAGAGAAGTAGAGGGTCAGGCGTTGTCAGTCTGGGGACCATTTCTTATGCTTTTCATGGGACTTACCTGGGATAAGTTGTAGTGTAAGTATGTATTGGCTAAGAAAGACTAGTTACTGCATTAATCTTTCCTGAATACTAGAATTCCTCATTCTAATTGTGCTTGAAAGGCTAAGGAACTAAACTAGAGCATCTAAATACCCCAACCATCTGACTCACAAAGATTTTAGTAACAGCCCAAGTAGTATTCATTCAAAAAGACTGTCCATGTGATTCACTATAGGTTTCTGGATCATTAAACTGAGTTCTAAAAATCAAGGAATCCCTTTCCTACATTTCAGGAAAGCTACTCCCATAAAGACTGAATGTACCTCCTGGTTTTCATGTTGGAAACTGGTTGCCATGGCAGCAGACATTTAAAGAACATGCACCTGAGTGCTTATTATATTCTACGAGTCATTTTCCCTTATGAATCAAGCTCTGCAATTAGAGGCAAGGAATTTGCTAGGTCATACAGTATTTGTATGAAGATTGCATTAGTGAACAATAGTCACAGGTATGTAGTAGAACTACAAACACATGGTGCTGCTTTTCCATTTTTAAATCCCTTTTCTCAACCTAACACACATATCATATACAGAAATTGCAACGTATTTAGTAGATATGTGTGTATATGTCCATGTTACTTAAAAACCCTATGATTATGTTCATTTTAATAATGGTTTGAACTTCTAAACTTTATAAACATTAATTAATTCTTACAATAATTATGTGACGTAAACTAAAATGATTAGCCCCATTTTACAGGGGATTAACTAAAGCAATGAGGTAAAATAGCTTCTTGGCTGACAGTAAATTATGTTCAGAGTCCAAAAACAGAGCCTAGGACCTCTTTCTTCATGTTTGTTCCCTAAATATCCAATGGAAAACATTATCACTCCTCTCTGTTTACCTATCTATTTTTCATGACTCTTGAGACCTAGAGTAATCAGTCCTCCGGCACCTATGATTCAAGGTCATCTAGAAGGCATGAGGTGGGGTTAGAGAGTGAAATAATAGGATGAGTTGTTGACAGATTACTCCCTAGCCTATAGAGTTAGTGGCCAATTAGAATGATCCCATAGGTCATTCTTCATGGTAGGTCAGAAATGTCTTTAATTCAACCATCCCCATTGCCTAACCTTCAGAACACCTGCTCTTCTTGCTTTTCTTTCCAAATGAAAGCAGTACTGTCCATACTTCTGTTTCCTTCTGTGGAGTTTTTCCCATCAGCCATTCCTCTGTGTAAACAAAAGTAATAAATGACCTGCCAAAGTAGATGTACTTGGTACTCTGATCAAATGGGAACTGAAGGCAAGAGAATTTCATTTCTGAGATGGACCAACATCTAATTTTGAAAGCTACAGGTAGTACAAGAAACATACTTTGGTAATGTTCTTCAAAAGGTAACTGGAGAATGGAGAAGAGTCCTTAAGTAAATCTAATGTAATATATTGCAGCTCAAGAATTTTTGCAAAAAAAGTTATAAACCTTTTAAAATAATTAAACAAATTTTATATCTAAAATAGCCCTTGTTTAATTTTTGAGTACTGTCACAATGGATTTTTGGATGACTTAGCTTACCTTTACTTTTGAGAAACCCCAATCTAAGCATTTTGATTTGCATGTTAAACACCTTTTTGTTTTGGAAGCTTCTCTACTGGATGAAAATTTCCTCTCTGAAAGGCCAGCTCCTGAGTTTGACCTCAGTCTTTAATTTTTTACAGCTAACCATTCTCTAATGCCATAGCTGCTGAATGTTAGGAGGTCTACACGCCTGGTTGTGTTTAGTCTTTGAAGGCTTCCCGAAAGGGTATAAGAGACTCTCAGGTCCAATATCTCTTTGGAGTTGGCACTAAGAACGTGTCTTCTATCAGGGATATGGTTCCCAGAGCCTTTGGTTCTGTATGGAATTTGTTTGATTCTGTGTGGTGGCCAGAATAATGAACCTATCCCTTTATTTGGTTAAAGAGTGGGTTTTCTGACTACTTGGAAGTCTTGTATTTATTTCCAAGTTAACAGTACATATTCTACTATATAGGTATCCTATCATCCCCTATAAAATCTTTATCTTCTCTCTCTTTTTTTTTTATAAACCCTTACTTTCCATCTTATCAATATTGAGTATTGGTTCCAAGGTAGAAGAACAGAGCTAGTCAATTGGGGTTAAGAGGCTTGACCAGGGTTACATGGCTAGGAAGTGTCTAAAGTCACATTTGAACCCAGGACCTCCTGCTGCTGGCCATGACTCTCTATCCACTGAACCACCTAGCTGCCCCTGATTTGGGACTTTTAAAAGACATTTTCCCCTTAGATTTAGTTCAATTGAAACCACTTTATATTTATTTGGAATGTGGAGAATTGAAGAGAAGGGGAAAATATTAATTGCTGGTGGTAAAAGAAGTCAAAATAATAAAAAATGATAATATAACATAAATTAATTTCGGTAAAATCAATTTTTTAATTCAGTATAGTACTAGAAAAAATAATAACATAATTCATATGGAAGCAAAAAAAGCCAAGAATGTCATGAGAATAATGAAAAGAAGTGGAAATGAAGGAGGCCTAGCAGTGGCAAATCTCAAACTATACTACAAAGC
Organism: Gracilinanus agilis; assembly: GCF_016433145.1. Lineage (NCBI taxonomy): Eukaryota > Metazoa > Chordata > Mammalia > Didelphimorphia > Didelphidae > Gracilinanus > Gracilinanus agilis. The sequence goes on from NC_058132.1 coordinate 224,938,413, forward strand.
AATAATTCTCAAAACAATTGGTACAGTTAAAACATGGAGAAATTAATCAGTGGAACAGATTAGCTACACAACACACAGAAACAAATATATCTAGCAACCTATTATTAGATAAACATAAAGACCTTAGCCACTGGAATAAGGACTTGCTACATAACAAAAACCTGCTGGAAAAATTGGAGAGCATTATGGGGATTGGCTCTAGATCAAAACCTCACACCTGACCAAGATGAACTCCAAATGGATGCATGACCTAGATAAAAAAGATCACATTCTAAAGAAATTAGAAAAAACACATGGGGGTAGGGGAAAGGATATAGATCAGATCTATGGATAGGAGAAAAGTTCATGCCTAAATATGGGATGGAGAAAATCTCAGAAGAAAACTTGACTCAGATTCAGGAGAGAGCTTTGTTCAAATCCCACCTATAATATTATTTGAGCATGATCAAATAACGGAACCTCTATTTCCTTATCTAAAAATGGGGCCCATATTACCTGCGTTGGGGCTGCTAGTTGGCACTGGGATTGAAAACAGGAAAACTCATCTTCTTGAGTTCAAACCTAACTTCAGACTTACTAGTTTTTACCCTGGGCAGGACATTTAATTGTCTTTGCTCTTTGCCTTAGTTTCCTCATCTGTAAAATGACCTGGAAATAGCAAACCACTCCACTATCTTTGCCAAGAAAACCCTGAATGGGGTCACAAAATGTCAGACACAACTGAAAAGACTAAACAACAATAACACTTTAGTGTGGTTGTGAATAATAAATAAGATAGTGTACATAAAATGCTTTGCAAACCTTAAAGCTGGTGTCAAAAATAGGAATTTCTGTGCCTAGTGCAAGAAGAGATGGTATTAGAAAGCCACAGAGGAGACACTAGGGACAAGGATTGAGGTTTTAGCTGGCATGTGACCACTGCGGGAAGGAAGCCTAGTCTCAGACTTCTATGCTACAGAAGGACTGATTGTTTCTGGTGTGGGGACTGGCAAGGTGTGTGACTACCAGGGCAACAGAGATTTTCTGTTAGGCTGCTTTTCCTGAGAGTAGGACCAAGAATGAAGAAGTTCATTTAGGGTGTAGAATAGATCCTGAAAGGAGCAAACATTTCCTGGAGCCATACCCTGTCTACAAATTTTAGCACCTTAGAACAAAGCCTCTATTGTCTTACCTTAGTAAAAGCTCTGCTAAATGCACTATTTAAGTGTTAACTATCATCATAAGTGCTCAACAAAAATCTTTATAGCCAAAGGAGAATTTTTACAAATTCTTATAAACAAGATTTTAAAATAGTATCTACCTAACTCATGGAATCACAGCCTTATATATACTTATATACTGATACAATAGATGTGTTGAGGTAGAATCTGGTCCTATGATTTCACTGAAATAAAGGACTCCAGGTATGGAAATTTCCTCTACTAATAGAACCAATATTTTCTTTGTAACAGACTTAGCATAGCTGACTAGACTTCTGAGGTATATATTAGAGGCAGAACTTGAATCCAAGTTGTAGGTGGCTGAGTGACAGAGTGGATAAAGCATTGTACCTGGAGTTCAAATCTAGCTTCCAGACATTTACTAGCTGAGTTATCCTGGGCAAGATATTCCATCTCTATCTACCTTGATTTCCTCAATTGTAAAATGAGGATAATAAAAGCACCTGCTTTGCAGGGACTTTTCAAACCTCTGTTTAAGGAGAGAATTCAGTTCAGATATTTCATTTCTCACCTGGCTTCACTACTTTGGGACTTTTTGACTAACTTCCCCACCACAATCTCCCATTGGATACTTCCCCCTATGCTCTTCAGCTTTTGTGTGTGTGTGTGTGTGTGTGTGTGTGTGTGTGTGTGTGTGTGTGTGTGTGTGTGTGTGTTGTCTTTCCTCATTAGATTGTAAGCTCCTTGAAGACAGGGACTATCTTTCCCCTTTTTTGCATTTGTATCTCTAGTGCTTAGCACCATGCCTGACACATAGTAGACACTTAAAAAACATTTATCAACTGTGAGGATCAAATTAATTAATACTTGTAAATATTTGTAACATGCTTACTACAGTACTTGATCATAGTAGGTGCTTAACAAAAATTCCTCTTCCCTTCTTGACCTCAAGACCAGTTCTCAATTCAATATATCACACAACCAACACATCCTCCTTCCCCTACTCACAATTCCCATGATACCTTCTCAACAAATGATCTTCCAGCCATCGTAGCTCTCTAATAAAGAGGAACACATTACCTCTTGTGGCCATTGTACGTTTGAATAACTCTTTTAGGAAATTACATCAAGTCTTTATGACTTCTGTCAATTATTTCTAAAATTTCCCTCTCTGGTCCTCCAGAAAGAATCCAATCCCTCTTCCACATGACCATTCTTCAAATATCAAAGATGGCTATAATGTCCTCCATGAGTCCTTTTCTTGAGGCTATGCATCCTCAGATCTTTGAACTGATTCTCCTATGATCATTCTGGTTGCTCTTCTCTACATGTTCTCCAATTTAACTTTGCCTCAGAAGAAAACAATTACTGGTTTAAAATTTTTAGTTTTAGTTTTTTATCTTTGGGGGGTGGGTAGCAAGGTGGCACAATGGATAAAGCAACAGGCCTATAGATGAGATATCCTGGGTTCAAATCTAGATTTATACACTTTCTAGTTTGTGTGACCCTCCACAAGTCCCTAAACCCCATTTACCTAGCCCTTCCCCTTCTATCTTAGACTTGTTACTATGAGAGAAAGCAAGGGTTTAAAAAACAAAATAAAATAATATTTATTTGATTATTTGTCCTAAATGTTTTTATTTAAGCCAAAAAGTTTCTGAAGATCAAAAGAATTGATTCCTCCAGTTACAGTTTTCAAAAACTGAAATCAGGCAAGCACATTAATCTTGTCAGTTCAGCCAAAGTAATTAAACCTATTTTCCACTGAGGCACAGATTTACTAAAGGCTTTCAGCAACTGACACAGTCTAACAGAGAGAAATTTTGGAAGTTCTCTCTGAATCTGGATTAAAGAGCAGAGGAAGAGTATTTAGAAAAGGTTAATGTTACAATAAGCAGTAAAAGAGCCAAGCTGAATTTAGTTGGTGTGAGAATGTGAGAACAAAGGACCAGCCAGGTAAGGTACCTGGAAGCTGAAAATGGCTCCAATCCTCTGGGCTGGTGCTTCTTCCTCACCTTTCTCTATGGTCCTGGCTATTGACCTTCAGTGAGGAGCTCACATGGTATGTCTGTGTCCCCCTGGGCATCTATGTGTGGGTTAGATCTTCTTAGGACTCTCTTTATAGCTCAGATTCAAAATACATTGAAGAGGGCATCTGAGTGTTAATGATATCCCACAGATACAGGCTGGAACCAGGGGCATGCTTGAACCAGTTGGCACCTGCTCTGATTATTACATTTTTGGTGAGTCAGAAAACATCAGATGCCTCAGATCAGGAGTAGATTTATTGCTTCGTTGATTGTCTAGACTTTGAAAGTGATTGAGAGAATGTTAATAATTCACATTAAACCTGTGTTCATATATTTACCAGAATACCTCTGGCTAGAACCTCATATCTGATTCTTTAACACTGAGTTCAAGTCATCATGTCTGGAAAAGGCATCCTTAGTTGTGGGCACTGAAATGGGACAGGGCATTCTGACCTTCCAAATTCTGAATGAGATCAAGAAGGGCAATAAATATGGAGAAGAGAATGGAATCTGTGCTGGCGAGGGCTGGAATTCTAAATAGAAATTAGTACAATATACTCAAATGGATCTGATATCTCATCAGTTCACACTTATTTAGTATTTTAAAGTTTGCAAAGCATTTTTTTTAACTTTTACTTTCTGGTTTAGAATTGATACTATGTATTGGTTACAGGGCAGAAGAGTGGTAAGGGCTAGGCAATGGGGTTAAGTGGCTTGCCCAGTGTCACATAGCTGGGAAATGTTTGAGGCCACATTTGAACCTATGACTTCCCATCTCTACACCTGACTCTCTAACCACTGAGCCACCTAGATGTCCCCCCTCCTCCCCCCCCCCCCCCCGCCAAAGCATTTTTACAAATATCTTATTCTAGCCTCAACAAACTGATGGGATAGATATTATCCCCATTTTTGCAGGTGAAGAAACTGAGGCAGGTGGAGATTAAGGGACTTGCTCAGGGTCACACAACTAGTATGTGTGGTCAAAATTGAACTCAGATCTGCCTGACTCCAGGCCAAACATTGTGTCCACTATGCCAACAAGGCGCCTAATGTAGATGGCATCTTATTCATTTCTTGTAAGATTCACATCTTATAAGACTCTTTTTTTCCATCTTCTAAAAACTCAGCAAAGGTCCATCCAACATGCAGCAGGTCTTCCTCATTATCTCCCTATATCACAAGGGTATCAGTGAAACACTCTGGTTGTCCATCTCTCATCTCTTTCTTTTGCTACATGACCAGCCTGTCCTCTTTCCCTATCTTACAATTTCTTCATGTCATTCTTTACTCTTGGTTTTCTCTCCTAGTGCCTTATAAATGTAAGCAGCTCACATCATACTCCAATATGGAGCACATAAACCAGTCTGATGGACACATTCATACAAGAAGAATATGTAGCTCCTATTTATGCCCAGGAAAATAAAGGTGCAAATATACCTGTTCCCAGGAATCTGGTTTTCTACAGACATGTTCTAATCCTTGGATGGCCCATAGAGACTAGGGGTTGCACATTTTTATTCTGGGGTAGGCAAAAGGAATTGGAATAGCATAAATATAAATGACATAAATATGATTATTGTAAAGGAATCATCCAAGGCTAAATGTTAGTAAAATTTCTTTGGATTAAAAGATAGTTCATGGTACAATAGTTAGAATACCAGGCCCCAATCAAGAAGATCTGAGTTCAAATCTAGCCTCAAAAAATCCTGGCTGTATACTATTGCTGGGTTTGCACCCCAAAGAGATTATAGGGAAAAAGACTTGTACAAAAATATTTATAGCCGTGCTCTTTGAAGTGGCAAAAAACTAGAAAATGAGGGCATGCTATTCAATTGGGGAATGGTTGAACAAATTGTGGTATCTGCTAGTGATGGAATACTATTGTGCTCAAAGGAATAATAAACTGGAGGAATTCCATGTGAACTGGAATAACCTCCAGGAATTGATGCAGAGTGAAAGGAGCAGAACCAGGAGAACATTGTACACAGAGACTGATATACTGTGGTAAAATAGAATGTAATGGACTTCTGTACTAGCAGCAAAGCAATGACCCAGGACAATTCTGAGGGATTTATGGAAAAGAACGCTACCCACATTCAGAGGAAGAACTACAGGAGTGGAAACACAGAAGTAAAACAGCTGCTTGAACACATGAGTTAATGCAGACATGATTTGGGATGTAGACTCTTAATGACCACCCCAATGCAATTATCAATAATATGGAAATAGGTCTTGTAAAAACCAGTGGAAATGCGTGTTGGCTATGGGGGTGGGGGTGGAGGGGAAAGTAAGAACATGAATCATGTAACCATGGAAAATTTTTCTAAAAAATAAAAATAAAATAAAAAAATCCTGGCTGTGTGACCCTGATAAGCCATTTAACCTCTCTTTACCTCAGTTTCCATATCTATAAAATGGGATTACAATAACAGCTACCTCCCAAAGTTGTTGTAGACTCAAATGAATTAACAATTATAAAGTTCTTAGCACAGTGTTTGGCAAATAGTAAATTCTATATAAATGTTAACTATTGCTATTATTATTATGAGTATTTATTAATTCTTCCAGCTGTTACTTCACCTCTTCTAGGGAGAGGAGACTGGTTTAACTGGCCAGTATCTGAATTCATCCTAACATAATCAAATTAAACTTAGAAAAACTATTTAGAACCACCTTCCCCACCCCACCCCCTACCCACCCACTGGTCAAATAGCATAGTTATGGTTTTGACTTTGGAGTTAGGAAGGGCTGGGTTAGATTCTCAGCGCCTAGGCAATTCTCTGAAACTGTGAGTGGCAATAAGCATGTGTTGAGTTGCATTTGTGGAGGGATTTTCCTCACTAAGAGTTTCTCATAATAAGAAAATCACAAGTCCCCTCCAGAAATATATGAAATAATACTTGTAAAATGCTTCCCAAACGTCAAGGTGCTACATGGCAGTTATTATTAATCTTATTAACTTATTATTAATCTGGCTTGTGATAGCCTTTACTTTCTTACATTAAGGGCAGCTAGGTGGCACAGTGGTTAGAGTGCCAGGCCTGGAGTTAGGAAGATTCAGCTTCTTGAATTCAAATCTGTCCTCAGAGACTTGCTGTGTGACCCTAGGTGAGTCATTTAGCCTTCCTTGCCTTAGTTTCCTCATCTGTAAAATGAGCTAGAGAAGCAAACAGCAAACCACTCCAGTATCTTTGCCAAGAAAACTCCAAATGGGGTCACCAGGAGTTGGTGACTGAATATACCACTGAATAACAACAATACCACTTACATTAAATATGTGTCTTTATATATGGGTTGGATTATGGATACAATCACTGAAATAATAAGCATGGATAACTGACACTTCTATAGCCCATTAAGGCTTACTGAGCACTTTCTTCATATTGTCCCTATGAAATAGAGTAGTAAATGCCAGTGTTGTTATCCCCATTTTGCAGCCATGGAAACTGAGATTCAGAGTGATTATTCACATAGCTAGTAAAATATTAGAGATAGAATTCAAACAAGCTCTGAGGCCACCCCAAGCCCTCCATATCAGAAAGTTTTGTGATATCCTTTATATATAATACATATATTTATGTACACTACATATGCATTTATGCCCATATGCACATATATTACCACATGTATATTTATACACACCATATCTAGATAATAGATAATTAATGTATTTATATATGTAATTGGAGATCTGTTTAAATATAAATATTTAGAGAGTCGAATGAGGCAGTTTATGCATGGGGGGGGGCAGGGATAACAAGATGATTCATTGATAATTCTGCTCCTCAGCCTTAAAAACAATTATGAAAACTTACCGTGCCTATCCCTAGATTCTATGAGCCAAAATGTAACAAAATGATGGGTAATCAGGCATTTAAAAATTCCACTTTGGAGAAAAGATACATTAACTGAGGGCAATGGGCAGTTGACAAAGAGTAATCATGGATAAGAAAATTAGTTGACAAAATTGGGGGTGTATGCATCTTTTTTTGATTCTATGGATCTGTGAATATCCAGGATTTATTCTAATTATAATCCCAAGTGGCAGGATGGTTACCAATTTCAGAAAATAATTATATGAGCAATATTCATATGAGCTAGACACTCAAGGAATCAAACCTAATCAAGGCTAGAAAAAATGATTTGCACCATTATTCATATTGAACAATAAATGAATATAAATCCAAATTTTGTCTAGCAGTCAAGTTATTTTATTTTTCACCCAAGTGCACTGTTAATTTTTTCTTTAATTTAGAAGGGATACTGTTTAAACCTCTGTTCAAAAACAAGTAACTGGAGGTAGTTCAAGCAGTGGGCCATTAGAGGCAGGTAATTTTCATTAGGGAGTGCCAGCACAGGCAACAGGTGAGATGAGTGGAGAGTCAGGGGAATCCATTAGAAAGTAATGAGGACCAGCTATAGAGATTGGTTTTCAGACTCCTTGAAATGATTATAAATAGATGAGAGCAAAAGCAAGACCCTAGTCCTTGAGGAACTAAGGGAGTTTGCAAGGAATTAAGTCAGGGACTCAGTTAAGATAAATTAAGTTCAATTTAATCGACATTTATTTAGTGCATACCCAGATCCTGGAATTTAGGCATGAAATCAGAACAGGACCAGCACCATCTAATGCAAGACTAATTTGATGCTAAATTGGTGATATATTGGCCTTCCCTATCTTATGTTCTTCTTGAATAGAACTAAGATTGAGTCTCTATTCTGGGGCAAAGTTAAACTTTCAGAAATGATTAAGTAATCCTGGTTGTACAGATTAGAAAGATATGAGACAGGGAGACAGACAGAGTATGATGACATTTTTTTTTAACTCTAACCTGTTTTAGTATCAGTTCTAAGACAGAAGAATAGCAAGGGCTAGGTACTCCAGGGTCACACAGCTAGGAAGCATCTGAGGCCAGATTTGAACCCAGGTCTTCCTGAGTTCAGATGTGGCGTTTTATTTACTGTGCTATCTAGCTGCCCTCAGCATTATAATTTTGTATGATAATATGTACCTTGGAGGAACAAGGAAATCTAAAATTGAGGTTACCTCTACTTTAATCAATAGACATCTTCGTCATTTCCTGATTCTGACACATACTAATGTCAGCACTGTGATCATGGGCAAGTCTCTTTACCAAGGGACTCAGTTTCCTCAACAGTAAGATGGAGATAATAATAATGCCCAGGATTGGAAGGAAGGTGCCTTGTCAACCTTAAAGTGTTTTTGAACTGCAAATGCTTCCCTATCATTGGTTTTTGTCATCTCAAAACAGCAAACAATAAGACTCAGGGGCTCCAGCCAGATACTTATAGAGAGGAGATTTTCTTACTCTAATCACTGGTGATGCCAGAGTAGGGGGCAGGACTCACAGCTTCTTTCTCAGCGTCTTTGGGCCTATGGGCTTTGTGGGCTCATGCTGGGAAAAAGGATTCATTTCTAGTAGTTCTTCATGGACAAGAGGACCATCATTGGGATACCATGCTCTGTGGAGCTGAAACAAATCTGTTTCATGGGTTTAAACACCAATGTAGCCATGGTTGACCCCATCAGATTGGTTTGCAAGTTACCCTGATTGTCTGTAGACAATACTGAAGTTCCTGCAACAGGCTTTGGAGAGAGGACTTCCTTGGGAGCACTACCACCACTGGAGCTCAAGAACTTTGGCTCTTGCCAAAAGCAAGGAACCATAGTAAAAATTTGGGGGGCAGCCACAATAATTTCTAAAGTATCTAAAGAAGTGTCTGAGATACCACTATCATCTCTCTTTCATAACTATGTGGTGTAGGAATTCTGGTTCAGGCTAGAGTTCAAGAATGGTTAATTGCCCACTCTATGGTTAACAATCAGAGTTCTAAGACAAGTACCACACTGGTTCAAGGTTGAGGATGTTGTCAGGGCTTTTATTGGATCTGAAAGCAGCTTAGACACTCTTTAGAGAAGTGTCTATTGTGATGAAACATGCTCTGAGTAGACACAATAACCTCCTGCAGGTGATAATACAGGACTGCTGGAATGATTTCCTTAAGTGTGGTGGGGAGCTATTGTTCAAGGCCCCAGAGCCTAATCCCCAAACCCTCTTGCAAACTCTGCTGAAAGCAGTGGACTCAGATGGCCCACTTAGCTGGCTCTGACTACCAAGTGAACTCCTGCTCCTTCTGCATCTAGAAGAAAATCTGGAGTTCTCCCTTTAATCCAAGAATATATCCAGCATTTCTGGGACTATAACCACACTATCTCCCCTCTATAGTGTCTTCATAGATCTCATCCTAATAATCCAGTGTGTGAGTCTTAAGCCATTCAGTTATTGGCATGAAGGCACTTTCTCATCTCAAGCCTACTGATGCCCAAGGAGACGTTTGTGTTAGAGAGCCTTTGTGAGTACTGACCTGTTAATGAGAGCCTAGCTATGGGGGTAGATAACCCTGACTTCGGAGGCACATCAGAGAAGGGCTCTGGAAGCAGCAATAAAGCAACCTCCACTCTTGTACCAGAACTTCTGGAGTAATGAGCAGAGTGGCCCAGATCCTGTCTTGCCTTGACCAAGGAGAAGAGCTGAAAGTTCTGCTTTGGGCCAGGACGCAGTCTCTTATTTATCCCCCTCATACATACCCACCTACTTTCCCCATCTATCAGATGTCTTTACTCAACCCTTAGAGATAGGTTTGGGCCTGATTTTTTCTTGGGCCATCTGCTATCTCCCTCATAATATGGGCACATGCCACTTTAGCTTTGATTTGTGCTTTTTTAAAATTGTTTTTTACTTGGAAACTTTTTTTTTTCCAGAAAGGAGATTATTGTAAATTATGTCCTGTTTGTCTAGATGTCTAAATTCAAAGTAATTTTTTTAACTTAAAAAAAATGCCAAAAGTGAAGGTTTTAATTAATCAACAAACAGTGGGTGTTTGCTATGCACAGGGCTCTATGATTAGAGGACACAAAGTGATATCCTCAAAGAGCTTACAACTTAGTTGTCAAGGTGACCTCTTCACATGAAATGATCAATAACCACCAGCAGTCAGTAAATTATAGATGCCTAATGAAGTCTGATAGATACTAAAACTTCCTTCAGAAAGAGATCCTTCTTTTTAGAGTGACCAGAGCTTACATCAAAAGAATTACAATTGGGCAGGTAAGGTAGCTCAGTAGATTGAGATTCAGGCCTAGAGACGAGAGGTCCTAGGTTCAAATTTGACTTTAACCACTCCCTAGCTGTGTGACCCAGGGCAAGTCACTTAACCCCAATTGCATAACCCTTACCACTCTTCTGCTTTAGAACCAGTACACAGGTTCTAAGACAAAAGGTAAGAGTTTTAAAAATAAAAAAAGAATTTTAACTTGAACGTTTAAAGACTTAGAGTGGAAGATAATATTGATAACTAGCATTTGTGTAGGCTTTAAAATTTACAAAGTACTTTTCATTCATTCATATAAGAAATTCTTCTTATATGTTGGCATATAACTTGTCAGTTGCCTACCATATGCTAGATTCTACCCAAAATAAACAAAACCCTGTAAGGGAGTTAATGAAGGAAGGAGAGTGGCAGGGAGAAGAGCTAACATAATATATACAGCTAAGTAAATACAGAATATAAAGAAAATAATTTCTGGATAGGGGCAGCTAGGTAGCTCAGTAAATAAAAGCACTGGGCCTGGAGTCAGGAAGACCTGAATTCAAATCTGGTCTCAGATACTTATTAATTGTATGGTCTTGAGTGAGTCACTTAACCTTTGCCTTATACTGAAGAAAAAAATGGCAAAAAAAAAAAAAAAACCAAAAAACTACAGTATGGTCCAACAAGCCATGAAAAACCAGACATAACTGAATGACAACAGCAATTTCTGGATAAGACCAATGTATTAGCAATTTAGGCATCAGGATAGATTTCACGTGGGAGGTAATTTTTGAGCTGTTCCTCAGCTTAAAACTACTAAGGCTCAGGGTTGCAAAGCTTGTAAATTTCAAAAGTAGGATTTGAATCCAAGACATGCACAAGTAGTAGCATGAAGAATAAAAAAGAGAAGAGACATGTACAGTAAACCTCAAAAGAAGAATCATGCAGGATCAGAGATTTAGAATTAGAAGGTCATCTCTTTCATCCTGAGGGCCAGAGAGGTTAAGTAACTCCTTCAACTCTCTCTAGATAGTCTCAAAGGCAGGATTTGAGGACAGGTTCTCTGACTTTAAGCAAGATCACTTTACATTGCATCTTTCTGCCTTCTCTAGATTCAAGGCTTGATGACTGATTGGAATGTGGCATCAAGAAAGATGGAAAAATCAAGGATGAATATGAAGTTTGGAGCCTATGAGATTGAGGAAAATAGTAGCAACATTTGTGGAAATAGAGGCATTAGAAAAGAGAGATGATTTGGAGGAGAAGATGATAATTCAGTTTTAGATAGTTTGATTTTGAAGTGTCAATTCAAAGAGAAATGGTGCGAATTATAGTCTGGAAGTTATTGTGGTTCCATTTTGGAAAGAAAGACCTGAATTCAAATTCTGCCTTAGAGACTTATTAGCATCATTCTACATTAATTAATATCTTTCAGCCTCAGTTTCCTTAACTACAAATTGGGATTAATATGTAGTATCTTCCTTATCAGGTTGTTGTGAAGTTCAAAGAGAGAATATATGTAATGTGCTTTGCAAATTTCCAAGGGCTAAATCAATGCTACATATATTAGGAGACTTTGAGAAAGATATGATAAAAGAAGCCAAAAAAGGAGATGTATAAAAGATAATAATTTCTAAAGAAATCTCTCTAGGTGCCCTTAAACCACAATCCTATACTCAGTCTGTTAATAATAGACTGTTCAGAGTCACTCTCCCTTAGGTAGGGCTAGTAAGGCTGGTAATTACAGAAATTCCTTGGTGGGAGTGTTTTGTTGTTGTTCAGTCATGTCAGACTTTGTGGCAAAGACACTAGTGGTTTTGCCATTTCCTTCAGCTTATTTTACAGGTAAGGAAACTGAGGCAAACAGGATAAATGACATGTCCAAGGTCACAAAACTAGTGTCTGAGGTCACATTTGAACTCGGGACTTTCTGACTTCATGCCCAGCTCTCTCCAATGTGCCACCTAACTGCTGCACTAGGAGAGAAATCTTCACATAGGGCAAGAGAACGGAAGGCTAAATTCTTTTTTTTTTTTAAACCCTTACCTTCCATCTTAGAGCTAAATACTATGTATTGTCTCCAAGGCAGAAGAGTGTTAAGGGTAGGCAATGGGGGTTAAGTGACTTGCCCAGGGTCACACAGCTAGGAAGGTCAGATTTGAACCTAGGACCTCCCATCACTAGGTCTGGCTCTCAATCTACTGAGCCACCCAGCTGCCCCCGGGAGGCTAAATTCTAAAGGAAAGAAAAAGTGGTCTAGAGACCTTCCCAGAGACTCTGGAGGCTGAGAAGTGACTGGCCACCAGGATTCAGAGTCAATGAAGCTGCCAAGGTTAAGGAGCCAAAAAAGCGTAATGTAGGGAAGTTAATGCTATGTTCCACCTCAAGCTTTCTCTCACAAGTTTAGGTCTTTTTATTTCCCAGGCTATATACTCTGTCAGGGCTATCCCTAATGCCCAACATGGACATGAGCAGACCCTGTTGCCTCTTGTTAATGCAGTCAGCTCTCCTGGCACAAGCCCCAGCAGTAATTTGCTATTTAATGGAATCACAGTATATCTCTGGTTAAGTTTAGGTGAAGAGAGAAGGCAGGAAAAAAGCCTGTGATGTGTGGTGCAAAGAAGATTGAGTTTGAGTCGCACACTAGCTGCGTGTAATGACCCCAGCAGCCCCAGAACCCTTGAGTCACGCTGTCAGAGTAAGAAGAGCAATAATAAAGGCCCCAGCACCCCTCTCCCCACAGGTGGGAATTTTGAATATCATCTAGCCCCCAATTCCCAGGAGCATTTCCTTGCTCCACTAGCATGTCCCTAGCCCAGCCTCCTCTCACCCTTCCCCCAATGCTGGATCCTAGTAGACCCCTTTAAGAACCCTATAAAAACCTACTCGAATTACTGGTTTGGGATCGAGTGTCCCATCCCTGCCAACTTGACCCATTCCACCAGCCCATCATATTGGAAATATGTCCCCTCCATAAAGCTGACTTGCTTTCCTGTCTTGCTACCATGTTTCCTTGCACCAGACCTTGATATTCCAAAACTTACAAATTCTTTCTGAAGATATTGTAACAAAGAAAGTCATCTGACCTCACTGAATCGCCACTTCCTCATGAAAAATGGAAATGAGAACATTGTATTGCCCACGTCTTGGCAGTTTTGTGAGAGAAGTATTCTGCAAAACCTTAGGATGCCTTAGAAATATGAGTTATTATTTCCCTACTTGGAAGAAACATGAGTCATTTGACCGAGAAGAAAGTTTTGGAGATTTTTTTATTTTGTGGCAGGATGCCCTCCACAACTCTTCTGTTCTTCCTTCTATCCTATATAAAAGGAAGCAGGACCTCTGAAATCAGATGAATTGAAAAGGAATAAGAAGTCCTTCCCAAGGCCCAGCTCAAACCACAGAGACTGACGAGATTTCGAAGGAGACACAGAGGAGTCAGCAGTTCAGAGATAAGTATTTTGATGTTAGATCAAGTTTTAATACAAACCACAGGGATTGATTCCAATCTAGGATTCGGTGTACGTAGACTGATGAAAAGTTAGTGAGAAAGGCACCAATATGTACCTAGGCATTTACTGTGTTGTTTTTTTTTTTGTTTTTTGTTTTTTTAGTGCCAACAGAATTATCTGATCCACTGATTTAGTTGCATGAATTCTTTTATTTTAATGAAGAGCTATTTAAAAAAAATTATACATTCTGTGTCAGAGGCACGACTTGAATCAACTCCAAGGCTATCCTTCTATCCACTAGCCATGTAGTCTCTCTTTTTCTTTTGCTAATCTGACCTTAGTAAGTACTCTGACATTGAAGGGCTTCCTTCCTGGGTTTCCTGGCTATGGGGCATTATCACCACCCACAGGTCATGTGAAAAATAGCAGGATCTGCTTTTTGAGATAGGAACGACTGGCTAATCTTTGAAAATTGAATCTAGAAAAGGAAAGGCATGAAACCAACATTGGCTTGCAATTGAGAATTAGGCTAACTGAAATAGATTTCTTTAAGCATTTTTTTAAACCCTTGCTTTCTGTGCTTGTAACAACTTTAAATCAGAAGGGGAAGGGTTAGGCAACTGGGTTAAGTAACTTGCTCAGGGTCAACAGCTAGAAAGTATTTAAAGTCAGATTTGAACCTAGGTCCCCCCCTACCCAGTCTAGGCCTAGTGCTCTAACCATCTAGCTGCTCCAGAATTTTTTTTCTGTCTTGTATTTCCAGCTGCCTGTGAATACTTTTCCCCTTGATGTTCTATTGTCATTTTAAATTTTATGTTTAAAACTGAACTCATCATCACAATGAAATCCTTATTCCTTTCTGACTTGTCCACGGATGAATGCCAGTTTGTAAAGTTATCCAGTTTAAGATAAATTTTAAACTACCAGACAAACTAGAGTATTAAACTATAGTCACCTTTGAAACCACATTTTACTGTTGTGACATTCTCCTATATATATTTCAAAGTAAGAAAACAACTGTATATATCCTGAGGAAAAGATATGACAAAATTTCAAAACAGATTAGACTTTTACAAAACATTAAAAAAATTTTTTTTAATTTAGAATTTTTTCCCATGGTTACATGACTCATGATCCCCCCCCAGCTCTTTCCTTCCCCCTCCCAAAGCTGACAAGCAATTCCATGGGTTATACATGTATCATTGTTCAAAGTCTATTTCTATATTATTCATATTTGCAGTAGAGCGATCTTTTAACATCAAAACCCTAATCACACCCCTAATGCACTACATGATTGATCATATGTTTTTCTTCTGCGTTTCTGCTCCCACAGTTCTTCCTCTAGATGTGGATAGCATTATTTCTCATAAGTTCCTCTGGATTGTCCTGGGTCATTGCATTACTGCTAATATTACATTAGTCTCTGTGTACAATGTTCTCTTGGTTCTTACAAAGCATTTTTTAAGGACAGGATATACAATAATAATATTGAAAATAACAATAGTTTTTATTTATAGAGCCAATCATGATTTACAATATATTTCATTTTTATATTTGCAATACAAATATTTTCATATTTATATTGTCCCATTTTACTCTTAGAATCACTAAATGAGGTAGGTCAAACAGATATTATCCTCCCCATTTGACAAATCAAAAACTGAGAGGTTGAGAGAAGATAAGCAATTTGCCCAGTCATAAAGCCAAAACACAGTAGACATGACATTTGAACCAAGGTAGGTCTTCTGAATCCAAATCCAGAGCTCTTTGAGATGATGATAGACATAAAGCCATTCATTTAAAAAAGTGATTTTTTTCATAGTGACTCTCATACATTGCAAGAGTCAGTAATATACAGCACATAAATGAGTTTGTAGAACTAGTATAGATGACAATAATACCCTATAGCAGTATAACCCATTATCTTTCACAAAATGTTTTCCCATGCATTATCTTTTTGAAAACTCATGAATCCTATGAGGTAGTCAGGACAGATATTATTGCCCTCATCTAGTGGAAGGGGAAACCAAAACACAGAATGCTAAGCATTTTGCTCAGGATCACATAGCTCCTTAGTGAAAACACTAGGACCAGAACTTGGGACTCTGAGTTCCAATTCGAACTAACTTCATTATGCCACAAATGAAGCAAATCATTAGACAATGAATATAGATATTAATAATACCCATAAGATAGTTGCACCAGCACAGTCCTTGTCATTTTGCCTCTCCCTTGCCTGACTTAGAAGTAAACAAAATTTTTATTTCCTCATATCTGAGGTGGGAGGCCTAGACTGGACAGCCTCTAAAGTCCCTTCCAAATCAAAATCCAATTTATGGATTTAGATGCACTAAACTGAAATTGCTTTCTTAGAAGTTAGATGCTGTACAAGATAAGCAACCCAAGATACCCATTCATTCAGCTTACCTTCACAGTAAACTCAAAAGACGCCTTCCAAAGTCCCTAGCTAACAGCTGTCCTCCCACATGTAAAGAGAACCATTCTACCAATAGCTTGAAGGAACTCGACGCTGTGAATGTAACATATGATGCATCTCTAGCTTTCACTGCTATGGGGAATTTCCTGATGCAGATAGTTTAGGAAAATTCAAAAAGGGATTGCTATAAGAATAAGAATGACAGCTAAGGCAAAATTATAGTCTGAGAACTTCAACATATATGCTGATCCTCAGCAGATGGAACAAGAAATCTTCTCTCATGGTATCAATGCCAGTTTCCTAGTGCATTCTTCTCTTCTATCAGTAATAAAGAAGATTAACAAAAGCAACTTGTATATAAGAAATCATCTGCATTCCGCATGTTCCATCCTAGAATGTGATGTAGCTATTCAACAGGACAATAGGCTGCACTGAAGTAATTTGGTTTCTCCAATGACTTATCCAGCACTGAAAGTAGTAGAATGGATATTGAACCAGACAGATCATTTTTCTATTCTGATATGGAAATTCCGGTGGTCCCAAAACAAAAGTAATTCATTCAGTAGGTTGTTGTTGTTTTTTTTTTAAAAAAACATCAGAGATATAAAGTATAGCCAACTATGCTGAAAAATTCAATTTAAAAGTACATATATACATCCTTGTCTTCATTTTTTGTCAAAGTTATAACTGCTTTTAGATTTTGTACCTCTGGTTCTATAATCCATTTTAAAAATTACACATATTTGAAAAGTCTCTATTAACCTAGCTTACTATCACCTGTCACCTATGAATAATCTTGTCATAAATAAACAGCTGTCCATCCCATCCATCTTTTTCCTATCTTCCCTGCTGCCAAGTAGTCTCTTCTCCTGACCTGTTCCTTTGCCCTGAAAGGTATAACCAGCTCAACATTATTCGGGCATCTAAAAAGGGCACGTCAACAATTATACCCAGATTAATTGTCTCCCCAGGTTTTTATTTACCATCTCAATGACTTTCCATACCAAAATACCCTTCCTTACCTATCACTTTCCTAGGCACCTTCTCTCTGTCATTATAGAATGGCTCTTCAAATGCAGGAACCACCTTTTGCATCAAGCTCTTAGCACAGTGCTTGACACACAGTAAGTGTTTTTCATTCACAAAAATTTGGGGGCTGGTGCTGATTTTTTCCTTCTTAGCCTTTTTGGTAATCATCTCTAGTATGATGCAGCTATGTGGTTCTTTATGTAATCATATTTTCCCCAGAAAGCCTTGTGTAAATTGAGTCAACCACAAGACAAAAATCCTAAGAGCATTAAGGAATATTCCAAATTAAAGAAGGAGTTCTTAACTTGTGATCTGGGACTTTTTAATAATTATAATTCAATATAATTAACTTTGTAATTCTATGAGTTTCATCTTATATATTTAAAATATGTATATTTATATGTAATTTATAACATATCATAATATATAATGTAATATATTATAATGTAAATATATAAGATATAAAATACATGTTTAAAAACATAATTTGGAGGAGTCGATAGGCATCATTAGATTGCCATAGAGGTGGCACACAAAAAGTTAAGAACTCTTGAATTTTGAAAGAAATATAAAATGAATTCTCATGTAAACTGAAAAATCCTTTTGTAATGTGAAGAATTACTCCATAATTACCTTTTATGAATTCCAGTTTCTATATGGGTTTTCTTAAAATCACAGCATTATGATAATATTTCTATCATCAATGAGGATATAATACTACAACATATTTTGGTGGCAGAAACTTCATTACCAGGGATACAAATCATATATAAGCAACACATTAAAGCATTTCAAGACAACAGAAAAAAGAGAGGGCAAAAGAGAGGTCATGATATCGAAATACATTAAATATTTAATACCATATGTTAGTAGAGGTTCTCTTTCCCCACCTGTTAAAAATGGGGATAATAACATATTTGCCTCACAGAATTGTTGCTGGTCTCAAGTGAGGGAATAGACATGAAAGTGTCTGTAGGCAATAAAGTGTTGTGCAAATATACTATAAAGGTAATAAACTAAAATACAGGTGTGACTAATTATGATCCTTAATATAGAGATAAATATCTCCCTCCCTTTGGCTGTGTAGGGCTGCTCCATCTCAGTTTGATCATCTAGATCAGTGATGGTTAACCTTTTAGAGACAGAGTGCTGGGCCCTGCCCTCACCCCACCCACCCAGAGACTGCATGCCATGCCCCTCCCCACCATCGAGTCCTGGGTGCACCCCACCCCCACCTTATCCCACAAAGGGGGAGGGAGAAAGTGCCCCTATTGGGCTGCTGGGTAGAGAGGTGGGTGACATGAGGAGTACCCTCAGCAAGAATGTAGAGAAGGGGAGTGGAGTGGCCTGAGCACTCTGCTCCCCTCTAGCTCTGCCACCCGAGTCACTCATGCACTTTACCCCCTGTGTGCCTCCATTGGGCTGCTGGGCAGAGGGACAAAGGATATGAAAAAATGTCATCAGGTGTGGTGGATAAGGGGAGGGGAACACACCTACCTGAGTCCCTTTGCCTTTCTAGTAATAATTTGGGAGTGGAGGGAGCAGGTACATGCCCAAAGAGAATGCTCTGCATGCCATCTTTGGGCATCCATGCCATAGGTTCACTATCACTGATCTAGATCATTCCACAGGAGACTCTTATCTCCTAACTGCCTCAGTGGTCACTTACTGATCACATACTGATTACACATACTGATGCGTGTAATTTCAGTAGTGACTTCCTCATCCCATCAGTGTCATCGATATAAATATGTATGTAAATACATATATTGATTGTGTGTATATATATATATTTATATGTAAAATATTTAATTTTTGGTTATTTCGAATCTTACAATTATAGCAAATATAAGCATTTCTACATACGAAGAAAAATGAAAAAAATATGGATTCTACACGAAACCACGAATCTCTATTCCATTTAGTTTGTGGGATCATTATTTTATGAAAATTATATGCTGAATTTATTATATATTTTAGAAGAAACATCAAGTTGTTTAAAATAGATTCATATTTTTATGTATAATCTTTTCCTCATCCACTACATACATGGAAATGTGCATTTTATTTGTTTTTTATGTTTGGAATAAAAAACATAATTTTAAATTATAAAATGGGCACAATAATAATTCCTGTAGTACCTACCTTACAAGGTTGTTGTGAGGCTTAAATGAGATAATATATGTTGAACATTTTACAAATTTCCAAGTACTAGGTCAGCTTTTACCACTATTACCTGTTTGTCCTTCCCTGCTTGGGTAGTCTCTCACTATTTTGACCCTACCTTATCTTCTTATTAACTCCTAAGTAGGCTGATGGCCTCTGAACTCTTTTTTGCCC
Organism: Gracilinanus agilis; assembly: GCF_016433145.1. Classification (NCBI taxonomy): domain Eukaryota; kingdom Metazoa; phylum Chordata; class Mammalia; order Didelphimorphia; family Didelphidae; genus Gracilinanus; species Gracilinanus agilis. The sequence goes on from NC_058132.1 coordinate 224,957,974, forward strand.
TTTGGGAATTTTTTTAAAGTATGTAATATATTGTCTAGTTTACTTCTAAAGCTTGTCTCACTTGCCTCTTCTAACCTTATTCTCATTAGTGCTTTAAGGGGGAAAAGTTCTTTATGAGGATGGAAGTGGGGCTATTGTAATTGGCAAACCAACTTCCTTTCCTTCCTACTTCCCTGTATGGGACTAAGTAAATAAGCTGTGGCTTCCTTAACCTTCTCTGGAAGAGAAGAACGGGGACTAATTAAGAGGAAAAAAGAGAAGAAGAAAAAGAGGAAGTAGGATGAGGGAGAGGAATATGGCCAACCACTCAATCTTCCACCAGCTTTCACCATCAAGTAGCCAAGTCACTGCCCCCAGTACCTTCCATGCCCTTGTCACTATGTGTACATCAGGGCTGTCATTCCTAGGGTTCTATCGCTGCCTGGACTATCTCTTCTCCTGATCCCAGGAGTTGAAACACTTTCCACCTCAACTGACTTTTATTTCAAATGAAAAAAATGTCTTTGTGTGGCTCAAACTAAGACTTCCACCCACATCTTTAGGGGATCTTTCAGTGGTTTTTTTCTATTAAGCCTGGCTACTTTTGTCTATAGTGAATCCTTATTAGGAAAAAAAGAATGTCATTTTTATTAGTTATCTGGAGCATTGAATATAGTTTTCTCTTCCTCCTTTAATCTAATAAGGGAACTCCAACTTCATATATTTTAGCATGGAAAACAGATGTATATATGCCATCAAAAGTAATGTGTTAACATCAATTCCATTAAAGCTTAGGGGGCAGCTGAGTAGCATAGTGGATAGTATAGTGGGCCAGAAGTCAAGAAGACTCATTTTCAAATCTGGCCTCACACCTTTATTAATTGTATGGCCCTGGGAAAGTTGTTTAACTCTGCCTTAGTTTCTTTATCTGTAAAATGAGCTGAAGAAGGAAATGGCAAATTGCTCAAGTACCTTGGCCAAAGAATAAGAAAACCCCAAAGAGGTCATAAAGAGTCAAACATGACTGAAAAAGACCAAAAAACAACTATATCAATAATTATTTTAAAGAGAATCCTTTTGGTCCTACTTCTACTCATTTGGATTAGTAGATTCTTCAGCACTATTTCTCAAGCAAGGAGCAGGAACCTCAATATTTATTAAGTTGGGTGGTTTCCAATTGAAGAAGACTGATCTAAGGAGTTCAAGCACAAAATTCCTTAATGGTACCTTGAGCAGCTAAATAAGAACTCAATTATGTTATGGATATATTTATTCTCTGTGATAACAAACATATGCATATATGAAACATTCTGTGTTTGTTTCTGCAATGTTTTGAAACCATCATGATTATACACACAACAATTTTAGTGTTTATGCCATGATTATTACCTCAAACTTTGACCATAAAACTCAACATGTTCTTGAAGTTTCTCAACCTACTATCAAATTGCTTCTGAACTTTCACAAGGGTTCTTTCTACACTTGAGGGCAAACCAATTCCCAATGGAAAATCAGATACATTTTTCACACCCTCATTCATGTTCCATACCTGGCACCAGAATAGCTTTCTCAGGCCCCTGGTTTCCCTGTAATTATACCTCATCAGCTATGTAATAATATGATCAAGGTGTTACAAATGTTTGGATTCTTGTAGCCCAAATATCAGACTGATGGAAAACTATAATCACTGGGTATGTGCGTAAGTACCAGCCATCTTGAAACCATCATGAACTCTGACAAATGTCCTGCTGAAACAGATCTTACTTTATTGCCATTCATTGTGATATTAAGTTATTTTATTAGTTAAACATATATTCCACTTATTTACTATTCTTCCATCTAGTAGATTTTCTAACGAACTGGTCAGAAACTCTGATCCCTTCATTAGGGTGCTACCCTAAGAGTTCATAACACTTTTTTTTAAGTTATTGAAAGGAATTCAGTATAATTTCTATGAGGGTATAGTTGATATGCCAGAAGAAGAAGAGAAGAAAATGAAGGCCTTCTTTCCTTACAAAAGTTGGTTTATATTGTTAAATATAATTTTTAAAAATTAGTAAAAATTGAGCAATATATACAACGGAATTCTTATGTATATTTATTATTTGATAGTGCATGTGAGCCAGCAGAAAAGTAATATTTTATATTGTAACTAGCTATTTATTTTCTTCAATTAGTTAAGCTAAAAAATTTATTTCTGGGAATGGCTAAACAAATTGTGGTATCTGTTGGTGATGGAATACTATTGTGCTAAAAGAAATAATGAACTGGAGGAATTCCATGTGAACTGGAAAGACCTCCAGGAATTGATGCAGAGTGAAAGGAGCAGAACAAGGAGAACCTTATACACGGAAACGGATACACTGTGGCACAATCAAATGTAATGGACTTCTCTACTAGCAGCAGTGCAATAATCTAAGACATTTCTAAGGGACTTATGAGAAAGAACACGATCCACATCCAGAGGAAGAACTGTGGGAGTAGAAACACAGAAGAAAAACAACTACTTGATCACATGGGTTGATGGGAATATGATTGGGGATGTAGACTCTAAATAATTATCCTAGTGCAGATATCAAAAATATGGAAAAAGGTCTTGATCAATGACACATGTAAAACCCAGTGGAATTGCTCATTGGCTACAGGAGGGGAAGTGGTAGGAGGGGAGGGAAAAAACATGAACCATGTAACCATGGAAAAAAATTCTTAATCAAATAAAATTTTAAAAATAAATAAAAACGAATTCCCATTTCTTAGCAAAACAACTTATAAAAATCTCTTACCGTTTCCCACCTATATTCTATAAGCAAGCATTTTCTTTTTATTCTCATTTAAATCAAAATAGAGAAAGAAACTGGATATGGAACCAGATTTAAAACTGTCTGATTTGAAGCCAAATATCACAAATATTTATTCAAATAAAAAGTCCAACATGAAATGAAATGTATATGTGATTACTGTAGTATGTTAATTGTCTTCTAAATTGTCATTTATTTCAATAGGCTATTAATTTATATTCAAGAAGATTTATAAAATGAAGAAATTTAATATGAAGTCTTATAGATAATAGTAATCACATAAGGTCTTGTAGGATTCCTTCTTTTAATTCTTATGGAATGTCCCACATAAAATTGTAATTATTTTATAATTAGTTTTATAATTTTCTGCTTAGAGTTTTCATAATGATAGCAAAATAAAATTTCATATTTCATAATTATATAATGTAAAATTTTAATTTGGAGTTTTTAAGGCAAAAATTATCATGGCAGTTATTGTAAGTACTTAGTGAATAAATGTAAAAGAATATTTTGAGTAGTTTATCGAATAACCCGGAGGGTTTGCATCATGTTTTGTTGTTGTTATTGAAGGGAGTTCATGGAACAAAAGATATTGGGAGGCATTAATTTAGCGGACATCAAGACATTTGACTAAGAGTGGCATGTTAGTTAATAGTCTTCTTGGGAACCTAGAATATGCTCAAGTTAAAAACAATGTAAAAATCTTTTTTTTTTTTTTTTTTTTTTTGTAAAGCAAAATATCAGGCCCACCATACCACTTCTTAAGGCATTTCTATGTTTTGTCACTACCATACACATGGCCTCCCCACATCCTTTTTAACATTCCTTCTGAGAACAGCGTAAGCAAATCAATACTACTATTCCCAGAAAGGCTGCATTAATCAGTTGCCCAGTGACTCCAGTAACCATCCCTATGGCTTTTGGTTGCAAAACACTACTCCCTGGACAACTCTCCACTATATATGCTAATTTTTCCTATTAGAATGTAAGCTTTCTGAGGGCAGGGTCTTCCTTATATTTGTATCCCTAGCTTTTAGCATAGTGTCTAGCACATAAATGCTTAATAAATCCAGAACTGAGTTTAGAATGAGGTAAATACCATGAGTGGAAAAGAGGGAGCAATGGCATAAACCAGGAATGTAGAAGCAGCGGTAAATAAGGGATTTCTTTTTCTAGACCAACAGAGCAGGGAAAAAAATACCCTATCCAGTTGTAGAAAAGTAATAGAGGCTTTTAGGGATGCAGATTCTACTTGGCTTTAGTTTCCATCATCACCACTAGTTCTCTCCTGTCCTCTTCAGAGAAACTTAGTTAAACTTTCCCCATTGGAGCCTTTGGAGGGTTCAAGACCCAAACTACTCAAGGAACTGACACTATACTTTCTGAGAATGTGAAAGTCACAGATCACTTCCTGCAGGTTTATTATTTATAACTATCTGGAATAAATAGTCTATGTTTCTCAGTTTAATAGCACCTTTGGATTGTTAGCAGTGATGGAACTGAAGCAATCTTTAGAAGTATACAGGGTTATCTAGGTGAGACAAAATATCGATAGAGGTTGTTAATCTCTGGGAATCCTCATGGTATGAGTCCAACGTAGTGTCTTAGATGAGAGGTTCAGACAAATTGAGTTCTATTAGTTGGGTCTGGTCTGGGATCACTGATTTTCATTTTGGACATAGGCTACTTGAACTAAAAGGGCATTAGTCAGGGGCATCATCTTTATCAGCACCAAGACAGGCATAAGGCTTATGCTAAGTCATAGCTATCAGTATGAACCCCAAGGTAGGTATGGAAACCAGGGTGTGCTGCAGAGTTGCTTGTTTGAGGTAAATGGTGACCATGGCTGCCTCATTATTGAAGAGCTTATACACTGCAATGAGTGTGGACACTCACCAAAGGCTATTGATTTTGTGGGTGCCTAGAAATGATGACAAGGGCTTTGCATCCAGTTATAGATTCTGCATAGGCACTATGGTACAGTGGAAAGAGTACTGACTCTGGAAACAAGAGGAGACTTTTGCTCCTGTCGATAGACAGGGCAAATGACTCCAAGTGATCACACATCTCCTCCAAGAGTCTCAATAATATTGTGGAGTTTAATGGAATCAAAATGATGTCATTCAAAAATGATAGCATTTGAAGGACCACACTGATCCACAGGGGATCCTTCTTTGACCTATAATGATGGTTTTATTTGGTTTACAACCTGCCTGTTACAGCCTTCAGCTACAACTCATTTATGCCTATTGTTTTCATTTAGAACAAGAATATGGATAAAGTCAAATTTCTCATGTAATATTTAAACTTTTGGTCACTAGACAAAAATCCAATATTAGGAACCAGCAGAAAAATGGATATTGTAGGTGATCTAGGAACTGCATGATTCTTAGAGCAGATAAAAGAAGGACAGATAGCCTGGTATTACTAGTACTTCTACTGGTACTTGTAGAAGCTGAGAGAACAAGGGCAAGACTGGGACATCTTAGACAATTCCTTTATGAAAGACAACAGTATGGTATAGTGAAAAGAATGCTAGATTCAGTCAGAAGAAACTTGGGTTTGAGTTTTGCCTCTGATGTTTACTAGCAATATAAAGCTATACCTTCTAATCATATTCCACAGTGTTTTGCCCTGGATCCTCTTTTCTTCTCCCTCTATATTACTTCACTGGGTGATCTCATCAGTTCCCGTGGATTTAATTATCATCTCTATGTTGATGATTCTCATCTCTACTTATCCTATCCCAACTTCTTCCCTGACCTCCAATCTCCTATTTCCAACTGCCCTTCAGATATCTCTAAAAGGATACCAACTAGACATCTTAAAGTCAACATGGAAATCAACTTCCCTATTTGGAAATCAACTTAATAAATATTGAGACCCCTGTGGATTACTTGAGAAATAGTGCTGAATAACCTACTAATCCAAATGAGTGGACCAAGGGGATTCTCTTTAAAATAATTGGAAATTCCTTCCAAAGCATAAGTGAAGAAGGCAATTGTCTTTCTCAATCCTATCAAGAACTACTCTGTTTCTGTTGAATACACCATCCTACTACTACCTTCAGGCTCCCAACCCACACGTTGTTATGATTAAAATTATCTTGAGAAACTGATTTGGAGCAAGACTGTAAGTTTATTCATTATATAAGGTTTATTGATTAGGCCAGCATCCCAGGACCATAATGAATAAAGTGATCTAGGTGCGCATGGCTCTCTCAGGACCAGAGACAACCTGAGTTGGGTTAGAAAGCCTAATAAATCGATTTTTAGGAGCTCATTATTAAGCCCCTCCCTTGACCATCCCAAGATGTCTTTAATTGGTGATGGCTAATTAAAAGGTAGTCCATCAACCTATCCACCCTTCCCCATCCCCACAGGTGGACAGGCCATATATGCTAGAAAAAGGACCCTTCTCCTTTTCATCTATTAATCAAATTCTGCTAAAAAGGAAGACATTTCTTGGGATTCCTAAGGACAAAGAAAGTATAAAAAGCAGCAGTTTGGATGGAATTTCTGACCCAGATCCCAGACACGGGAATGCACAGTGATTCTCCCAATTAATACAGATTACAAAAAATAAATTTTCACAATGTCATCTTCAAATCCTTACCATTTCTCACCTTCTACTCCTGTGTCCAATCTATTACCAAGGCCTGTCAATTTAATCTTTGCAACATTTCTTTATACCCCCTTCCCTCCTCTGTAATACCACCACCCTACTATATGGACTTTTATCACCTCATGCCTAGACTCTTGCAATAGCCTGCTGGTATGGGTCTGCCTGCCTCAAGTCTCACTCCATGCTAATCGATACTCCATTCAGCCACCAAAGTGATTTTTCTACAGTGCAAGTGTGCCCATGTCATCTCTCTACCCAACAAATTCCAGTGTTTCCCTATTGTCTCTAGGATCAAATCAAATACAAAATCCTCTATTTGGCATTCAAAGCCCTTCAAAACTTAGTCTCCTTTCTGGTCTTCTTATACTTTACTTCCTGCCATGTAATCTTCAAACCAGTGACACTGGCCTCCTTATTGTTCCACAAACATGACACTGCATCTCTCAGCTCTGTGCATTTTCTCTCTCTATCTCCCATATCTATTCTCCCTCTCATCTCTGCCTTCTGGCTTCCCTGACTTCTTTCACATCCCAACTAAAATTCCATCTTCTAGAGGAAGTCTTTTCTATCCTCTTAATTCTAATTGTCTCCATCTCTTAATTATTCCTATTCATCCTGTATATATGTTGTTTATGCGTATTTGTTTTCTCCCCTATTGTATTACAAACTCTTTGTGAAGGTAAGGAGAGTTTTTAGTCTCTTTTTGCATTCTCAACTCTTATTATTGTGTCTGGCACATAGTAGGCATTAAATAAATACTTATTGACTATGTGAGCATGGCCGAATTACAGTTGAGAAAAATGAGACTGGAGTTTTCCAGACTCTGGAGTTTTCTGAACTGTGATTTGGGCACAATAATACCTATAGTATTTACGTCACAGTGTTGTGAAGATCAGATTAGAGAATAAAAGTAAAGTACTTGTCAAAACTTTATAAAAACAATAGTAATGATGATGATTAGAATTATTCCTAGCTCTGCCTCTGATATGACCTAAGGAAGGTAATTTTACATACTATGAGCTTCTATTTCCTTAACCTTTGATTTTCCTTCTCAGTGGATTGAGAGACAGACCTAGAGATGGGAGGTTCTGGATTCAAATCTGACCCCATATACTTTAGCTGTGTGGCTCTAGACAAGTCACTTCACCCCTATGACATTGCCCTTACTGTTCTTCAGCATTGGAACTAATACACAGTGTTGATTCTAAGACAGAAGGTGAGGATTAAAAAAATTTTTTTTAATATGAGGGAATTAGATTATGTGATCTCTAAATTCCTTTTTAATTTTAACATTGAATGATACTTTGAGTCTAAATTAAACTATTCTCTTGTAGTAGGGCTTGGGTTTTTTTGAGTTTGGGCTTTTTGTTTTGTTTTTTTCCAGATTACATAGAGACAATTCAGTGAATAAAATTTAACCTATGTCCTGATATTTCTCTTGAGAGCCTATGATGTTGATTTATCTGGGCCAATAACTTTGGATATTTCCACATCTAGTTATGATTCTTCAGCAAGCTCATCCAATTAAATTTTTTTAAAAGGAAGAATAATTCTGACAGTGTGAATGACAGTAAGCTAAATGAAACTGGCTGTCTATACAGGTTCTGACTTTTAAACAGGCACCAGTCTCATTAAATTGGGACTGCCAAATCATTCAAGGCACTTTTCCATTATGTCTACCCATACCTGAGACTTCAAGAGAAAACTCTAGCCAACTATTAACATTCTGCACAAAGTAGGAAAGAAAATTCTTTCCAGAAGCTTAAAGGAACACATTTTTGTCATTAAGTTTAGTGGTTTGATAAGTTTTATCTTATTACATATAACTATTGTTGTTGTTCCATCTTTTTCAGTCATGCCCAGCTCTTTGAGATCCAGTTTGGGATTTTCTTGGCAAAGAACCACTGGAGTGGTTAGCCATTTCTTTCTCCAGCTTATTTTATAGAGGAGAAAACTGAGGCTAATAGGATTAAATGACTTGTCCAGGGTAGGACCACTAGGACATGTCTAAAGCCAAATTTTATTCAGGAAGATGTCTCTTTCTGACTCCAGGCCTGGCACTGTTTTCTCTGTGCCACCCAACTGTCCATGTAACTGTACCTAGCCATATAATGTTAGAGGGCTATGCCTCCCTGAATCAGAAATTTCTACAAACAAGCTATACTCTCCGGGAAGGATTATTTCTGCTTGATTGTGTCTTTTTAGACTGGCATTATTTTCATTGATTTCTTTTTTTCTCCTACTGTCAGGAAAAGAATCACAGAAATAATGCTTTTTTCATGTTACCAGTAGACATCCAGCAATTCATTCCAACAAACCAGGAACCATCTACTATAGATATGATGGCATATTAGATACTGGGTATACAAAAACAAAAACTAGGCAGCCCAACTCTATGGTGGCCATGGAATCAACAATATCAGTGCAGGAAGAGACCTTAAGGATCACTTATTCTAACCCCTTTTCAAACATAAATCACATCCACAATGTCCTTAAGAAATGACCCACCAATCCCTCCTGATTAGAGCAATGCAAATTTAAAAATCTCTGAGGTACCACCTTACACCTAGCAGACTGGCCAATATGGCAGCAAAAGAAAGTTATAAATGTTGGAGGGGATATGGCAAAATTGGGACACTAATACACTGCTGGGAGAGTTGTGAATTGGTCCAACCATTCTGGAGGGCAATTTGGAACTATGTGCAAAGGGTTTTGAAAGAATGCCTGCCCTTTGACCCAGCCATACCACTGCTGGGTTTGTACCCAAAAGAGATAATGAGGAAAAAAACTTGTACCAAAATATTTATAGCTGCGTGGTGGCAAAAAATTGGAAAATGAGGGGATGTCCATCGATTGGGAAATGGCTGAACAAATTGTGGTATCTGTTGGTGATGGAATACTATTGTGCTAAAAGGAATAATGAACTGAAGGAATTACACATGAACTGGAAAGACCTCCAGGAACTGATGCAGAGCAAAAGAAAAAGCATAATCAGGAGAATATTGTAGAGAGAGACTGATACATTATGGCACAATTGAATGTGGTGGACTTTCCTACTAGAAGCAGTGCAATAATCCAGGACAATTCAGAGGAACTTGTGAGAAAGAATGCTATCCACATCCAGAGAAAAAATTGTGGAAACAGAAATACATTTGAAAAATATGTGATTGATCATGTAATGTGATAGGGATATGACTGGGGTTTTGATGTTAAAGGATCAAACTACTGCAGATATGAATAACACAGAAATAGGTTTTGAACAATGATACATGTATAAGCCAATGGAACTGCTTGTTGGATTTGGGAGTGGGAGGAAAATCTTGGGGAAACCATGTAAAATATAACCATGTAACCATGGGAAAATACTCTAAATTTTTAAAAAAGAAAGAAAGAAAGAAAGAAAGAAAGAAAAAAGAAATGACTCACCAGCTTCTGAAGACATCCTCTTATGAAGGAGAACCCACTGCCTTTTGAAGTAATCCATTCTTTATTTGACTAGCTCAACCCATTAGGACAGTGATGAGCAAACTATGGCCCACGGGCCAGATTGGGGGGGGGCCTGAAATGTTCTATTATTCCTAATCTGACGAATACAATGAGTAGGATACAATACAATGAAACTTCAAAAGAGTTGCCTTAGAAACAGACTGACAGATGAGCATTTCCTTTGGCCCCCTCTTTAAAAAGTTTGCCCATCACTGCATTAGGAAGTTCTTTCTTATGCTAAGCTAAAAGCTGCCTTCCTATAATTCCCACTTTTTGGCACTGGTCTAACCTCCCAGGGCCAAGCAATGCTTCTTCCTCACTCTCTTGTCTCTTGAGAAGCAGCTGGTGGTGAAGTAGATAGAGTACTGGACATGGAGTCAGGAAGATTTGAGTTCAAATCCAGATTGAGACAATTATTTAGCTTTGCACCCTTGGGTACATTTATAATTAACCTTTATTATTTATTATTAACCATTATTATTATTTTCCTTCTGTTTGCTTCTGTTTCCTAAACTTAAAAAAGGATCATAATAGTATTCTCCTCCCAGAGTTTTTGTGAGGATCAAATGAGATATTTGTAAAAAGCACTTAGCACAGTACCTAACATAAATGAACAATCTATAAATATTTATTCTCCTTCTTTCTCCTCTCTGCTTTCAAATGAGACTTCCTTAACTATTTGAAGATCAAGATCCATTTGAATCTTTTCTATGTTGGTCTAAATATCTCCTATTCCTGCCACTGAACCTCATGTGACATAGCTTTGAATCCCCACCTAGTTATGAGGTCCTAAGTCATGTCCTCTGGACATAATTGAGCATTTGGGTTTATTGAGTCCACCTACCAGTCTGTCTATCCTTCTTTCATTCTTTTTTTTTCATATTCTGCTATTTAATTTCTTTTTTTAAAAAACATTTATTAATATTCGTTTTTAACATGGTTACATGATTCATGCTCCTACTTTCCCCTTCACCCCCACCCATGGCCGACGCACATTTCCACTGGTTTTATCATGTCATTGATCAAGACCTATTTCCAAATTGTTATTAGTTGCATTGGTGTGGTAGTTTCGAGTCTCCATCCCCAATCATGTCCACCCCGACCCATACGTTCAAGCAGTTGTTTTTCTTATATGGTTCCTCTCCTGCAGTCCTTCCTCTGAATGTGGGTAGCTTTCTTTACCATAAATCCCTCAGAATTGTCCTGGGTCATTGCATTGCTGCTGGTACAGAAGTCCATTACACCTTCTTTCATTCTTTCTGAGAATCGATCACACAGTTCCTAGATCATCTACACTAGTAATGGTGAACCTGTGGCACGGGTGCCAAAGATGGTACAGAGAGTGTTCTCTATGGGTCTTGGAAGCTTCCTCCCTATGTGATCCTAGGCAAATAACTTGATCATCTTTGTCTTAGTTTCTTCATTTGTAAAATAAGCTGAGAAGGAAATGACAAACTAGTCCAATACCTTTGCCAAGAAAACCCCTAAAATGCAGTCACAAAGAATTGGATATGATTGAAATGCCTCAACAACAATATAACATACTGCTATACTCAAGGACAGTTTTTGCCAACCACGCAGAGATGGTCCCCAACTGAAGGGGAACTATGAACCTTTTTCTTAGATTTTCTTTGTGCCCTTTCTCTGACCTCTTCTTGAGCCCTATTGCAATCTCTCTGGCATCGTGTCAGTTTGTGTCTTGCTCTATTCCTTCAACAGACTGCAATGTCTGGTAGGACAGAAACTGTGTAGTGTTTTCTTGCCCCAGAACTTAGCACAACAGACCTTATTCATGCTTAAAAATACTTGTTGAACTGAACTGAATTGAATTGTTGAAATGGCACATTCTTTTACATATTTCCCCTTTATCTAGGGCCCAGATCACTTATCATCATCATGGCCTGGGCATGGATGGAGAGTTCAGCACACCGGAGAGTGGGGTAACTGTCTTTCTTGCATCTCGGGTACATCAGGGATCAGAAAAGTCTCCCACATTTGATCATTCCTCTCTCCTCTGCCCTAGGCAACATCCAAGTTTCCAGGCACCAATTCTAAATGCAGAAATAATAGCACAAATTCAATAATATACCCCAGTAGGTTCAGCTCCTGCTGCAATGCCTTTTTCTAGATAAGAGCCTGACCCTGGAGTCAAAAGAAAGGATGGGCAGGATGTTCCAAATGGGCATAAATTACCTGGGCTTTCAGGTCTGAGTGCCTGATGAGAGGAAGGAAAGGCTTGCTTTGAGTCAGTAATTCTGCTAAAGGGTGCTGAGAGAGGTAATGGGTCTCGGTGCCATTAGAAGAGTGATAGCGTGGAGCCAGAGAGTCTCTTAGCCTTGCCTCTCCCAGGACTGCCACTGTGCTCTGTTACAGTGACAGTGTCAATGGGGAGATATTACCTTAAGCACAGATGTACAAAGACGGATGAAATACGAGATGAGTGTTTATCTGGGCTGATGTCGGTGCCGCAACTGCTGGAGTAAGATAGCCTAACACTTCACAACAAGGCTAGAAATGTTTCCTAGCAGTCTGGGACTTAAAAAGAATATATCCTACAAATAAAAGGTGTGTACTTTTCCCCCAGATCATCTAAAATATCTCTGCAGTTCCAGGCTGACATTTGGGGGCTCCCCAGCTCATGCTACTGTTATTTATCTTGTGTATATCACCATGGCATTTAAGTGCCTTATCACTGTACATGGTGAAGGAGCTTGACTTTCTGAGCTGTGTTTCTCTGTCGTTGGTTCAAGAGTGAGGGCTGTTCCTATAGTTTTGAGAAATGCTCATATTTCTGCTAAGGGTACCGATAAGTGGGGGAGTGAGAGAACCAGGGTGCCCTGTTTCTTAGGGTTGCCTTCTTTCTGCCTTCTCATTGAGGAGTCAGTCCATACTATTCCTAAGCCTACTCTTCTTCCCTTCGTCATCCTTTTCTCTCTCCTCCCTCTCCTCTCTCTCTTTCCCTTATCAATTTAATACAGTAAATGTTTTGCAAGTACCTATTATGTGCTCAGTGCTGGGGATACAAAGATTAAAATAACAGACAGCTCCTGTCACCCTTTACTAAGTGTGAAGCAGGAAATAAATGGAGAAGCATTAATAGGATAGGGCACTGAATTACCAAATAGGGGGAAGTCAAGACCCCAGTTTAGAAAGGAATGCTCCTGAGAGAGTATATTTATTATGTCACTGAATAAGGATGGGTATGGAAATATTAGAGGTGAAAAGGACCTGGGAGATCATCTAATCCAATCCCCACATTTTATAGATAAGAAAGGACTATTGGGAAGGTGGGATGACTTAGCCAAGTTATCAGCAGAGCCAGAACTAGAATCCAAGCCTCCTAATTCAGCCCCATGATCTTTCTGCTGTGCTCAGCTATGCTAAAGTATTAAAAGTTCTCCGGTGGTTCATTTTAGCAACAATAACTGTTGGGAGCAATTTACTTACATAATTTCTTTCTCTCTACTCTCCTCCACCTCCCCCTACCTCTTATTGGTAAAATATTTGCTTAAAGGGGAGAGGGAGAGGGAAAGCTTTTCAATATACCACTAGAATACCATGCCTTCACTGCCAAAATAGGATAGTATGAGTCTCAAGATAAAACTTAAACCCACACATTTTAGCTAACAATAGCAGACAGTTGAGACAGAAAAGATTATCCCAACAGGATATAATGGAGAAAAAAGCATACGGAAGAAAAATTTAAAAAAGAAACTTTCAAGATAGGGACAGAGACAGAGAGAACGAGAGAGAGAGAGAGAGAGAGAGAGAGAGAGAGAGAGAGAGAGAGAGAGACATATAGATCTATTCATTAAATCATCAACCTTAAGGATTGAGAATTATTTTGTAAATTTAGCATACATATATTTATTTCATATATATCCCTTTTTTATGTAATAAGTGAAGGCAGAAGGACTACATTTCTCACAAAGCTTCCTGATTCAAGGACAGATCTGACTGAAATTCCCAGGACTCCATTTCCCACAGGACAGAAGAGTTGCTGCTTGAAGTATGGGTTCTGATTAGGTTGAAAAAACTTCTAAAGAGAATCAAAGGGGACAAGAAAGATGATCATGATGGCACCTAGTACAGGAAGGAAAAATGCATCAAGGGTAGCTGACTTGTCAGCTGTTCAGAATAAGCTAGGGGACCTATGAGATTCCCAACTGCGACAGGACAGGGACTTTTGCCAAATGAAATATACTTACCTAAATTATCCTATATTGAAGCTAATAATTCATGGGAATCTATTGTTCATTGGAATATGGGCTTCATTTGTGGTGTCTCATATGGCTATCTTATCTTACCGATGCAGCAATGAAATGGGGAGTGGATATTTTAAGGTGAAAACTATTTACATCAGTAGCTTTGCACCAGTTAATTACTTTGAAGTTACATTGCTTAAATGTTTAAACTAATAGCACCAGTACTAGTGGGCTACATTGCAGATTTTTTCCAAAAACGAAGATAAAATTTTTCAACTCTCCCCCCCCCCCACCACCAAACCATGATAGTTAGCATGATTCAAGGAACCATTGCACTGTTGTGTGTTGACGTGAATCATGAATGCTAAAATATATTGTGTGACACACATGGAAGAAACGATGTACACTTACTTGCTGTGGTGAAGCCATACCATAGCTACTCAGTTGTTGAACAGTGATGGTAGTAGACCTTCACAGAAGACTGTCAATAATAATAGCTAGAATTTACATAGTACCTACTATGTACCAGGCACTGTGCTTAGCAATTTATATACATTGTCTCATTTGATTCTCAAAACAACCCTGGAAAGCATTATTGTTGTTTCAAGTCATTTCAGTCATGTCTGACTCTTCATGACCCCATTTGGGGTTTTCTTGATGATATTGGAGTGGTTTGCCATTTCCTTCTCCAGCTCATTTTACAGATGAGGAAACTGAGGCAAATAGGGTTAAGTGTCTTGCCCTATGTCCCATATCTGGGAAGGGTCTGGGGCCAGATTTGAATTCAGAAAGGTCTTTCTGACTCCAGAGCCAGCACTTTACTCACTGTGCCACTTAGCTACCCACCCTCTGGGAAGCAGATATTATTATTATCCCCCTTTTACAGTAGAGTAAATTGAAGCAAATAGAGGTTAAATGATTTGTCCAAAGTTACACAACTTGTAAGTGTGTGAGCCTGGACTTGAACTAAAGGGTTCCTGACTCCAGGTCCAGCACTCTATTTATTCTGGCACCTACCCCCTATTATTGGACTGTCCAATGAATGTAATGATAGATAACATAGGGAAATTACACCACCCTGTAGCCTCTTTTGGGGAGGGTAAAGTACTAAGCAAGCAGGAAGGAAGATGATGAATTTGCTTCATTATGTGAGTTGTCTAAAACTATAACATTCCCAAGTCTCCAAAGAGATCACTGGAAAGGGGATTGGTTACAAGGATATTATTTACTAAGCCTTCCCCCCAATGAACAGGAGTTGTCGAGTAAGTTTAAAGCCTACCTGGCAAGAATAGGATAGACTGAAGACAATATAAAAAGACTGCTAAGGGGAGCCAGTGACACAGGAACAAGACCCTATCTCAGCAGATAGTAATCTAATGGCAAGAGAGAGAAAGGTATACCTCAAGGAACCCTACAACCACCAAAGTAACAAGAGATGAATAGTTCTGTAGATTTAGAGCTGAAAGATACTTTTTGAGGTCATTGAATTCAATCCTTCCATTTTATAGCTACGGAAACTGAAGCCCAGAAAGATTAAGCAATTTGCCCAGGAGCATATAGCTAATCAGGATCGGGATTCAAACTCAGGTCTTTTTGACTTCAAATCCAACATGCAGTGTAATAGACCACACTGCCTCAAGAAAAATATGTATAAATATGTGTGTGTGCTTCTATACATGCCGGCCAATTTGGGTCTCTGGTTATTGAGTAATAAAAAGTATTGGCATTAATTTTTTCTCTATGTGAAAGTTGTATAACCAGATTGTTGAAATGGAAAATTGTGTATAAATTCCTACACACATTCCAGTATATCCAGACGTGTGTTTATACTACGTACACATACCACATTGCTTCAATATTTGTTTTATATCCATTTTATTATTATTTTATATGCATTTTATACATATGTATTAATAAATGTGTATATATGTGGGTATGTTGATAAATGTGTGGGATATCTATGTATATATGTAGCTATCAGCATATTTATATACAAACATATATATATACCTATACCCATACAGGTGTATATATATATAAATACAGTAAATATTTATATAAATATATAATATTGAGGCAGCATGGTATGTGTATATACATGCAAAACACCCCTTTGATTCCATCAGACTATATAGCCTGTGCGTGAAGGGAAAACCAAATAAAATCCATATTTATTATTACTCTACTATGACAGATTTTGTGGACTCAGATCCATAGGCATAAAACTATCTAAAAGGATAATCTAATCTTTTAGAAATTTGAGGAAGGATGATTAGTACTATTTTACACAACTAACAGAAGTGGCTACATAATGAAAAAAAAATTATATGGCTATCTCAGAGTGAAAAAAAATTATATGAGCTACTCAATCCCTTATGCTTTAGGGCATAAATTGATCTCCAAATGGCCGCAGGGAAAAGTCTGGTCTCTCTCCCCAAGGAATAAGATCATTTAATTATACATTTTTGGTGGGTATTAGGCTTTTTCCTCAGCAACCTAACACACCACAGCCATCAGACAAGTTGGACAAGTAGCCCAGGAACTCTTCCTCCTCCACATTTTTGTGTGCCTCGAGCAGTTATGTTGCATCAGACTTGTACATTTAAAATGGGAGCTAGGAAGATTTTGTAGGCTAAATTCATCTCAGGTTGTCATATTTCCATCATGAAATATGTGGAAGAAATAGGATCATCTTAACCCATGAGCTTCAAATTAAAGCTTCAAACTCTGCCTCTGCTATTGAAAACCAAGTATTCAAAGTTTCTAAGTATATGACTTAAGAAATGCTTTCCTTATCAACTAATATATAATCTATTTCCCTCAGTGTTCTTATGCTTTTAAGTAGATTTGTAACCAGAGAATTAACACATCCCTTATGTTTTCCCCTTAAAACCGATTACAACAAACAAGGTGATAAAACATTATAGGATAGCTATAACACAGGAAATACATTTTTACTTTGTCAATTCCCTAGAAGATGCATGTTTGGAGTATAAGGCAAATGACAACGATTGGCAAATTAAGTCAATAAAAAATAAAATTAAAAAAAAGTAAGTTAATTCCCTTCAAAACCCAGAGTATTATTTTATGAAAATGTCTGCATTTTTCATAAGAGTAACTATGGCTTTTATAATTCAAACTAAGGAAACAAAATTAGAACACAAAAATAGTAGAGTTCCCGTGAGAATTAAGGAAAATATAAGATTGCAGTCTAGAACTTCATGGGGATAGAACTCAAAAAAGTATAGTTGATGTACTGACTTTTGTGAAGCCCTAAGTCTAGATATCTTTTAGGTTCCTTCACATGTGGCTTTCTGGGGACCTTTTCTATTATCCTTTATGTCATGTCCCAAGAAGACATTTCCCTAACTGATTAGTATTTGACTTCTCCAAGTATGATATTGTATAATTTGTCCCCAAAATATTTTAAATTTAAGGATTTTGTTTTTTTCATTTTATAAGCAACATAGAGGACAGACTGTGATTGTAACCATGAGGAACAGGTCCTGACAAGACGGTGGACTCCTCTCATAAACCTGTATGATGGAGTAAAAAGAAAAGAAAACTGAACTAAGTTTCATGTTCCTAGCTTAAGCTTCTTTTCCCCACATCTATATCAAAAGGACATAACGAGGAACACATGACAGGTTAGGCCTTCAAGAGGCTAATAGATGAAGTTGCTTTGTTTTGATTAGTTAAAACCCATGTGAATGATTGGGTTGTAAATTGCCTGCTGATCAGCTGGCTCTCCTGATTAGATTATAATTTAGTAACCTGTCAATGGTGAATGAGGGGAGGGACTGATTTGTGTTAATATAAAGGAGCCTGGATGCTCCCATTCCTTCTTGTACTTGCTTACTGGCTACAACACTGGCTTATGAGTTCTCATTCCCGAGAGGATGAAATAAAATAGCCTTTGCCACAGTAGCAACAAGTTCAAGATTCTTTTGAGTAGGTGGTCATTTATCTTTAATTCCAAAGATTAGTGCAACCAAGTTCAGGAAGATTGAAGATTGTCTAAGTTGTAATGTCCAGGACAATGGGAATCAGAGTAGGAGCACCCATACAGATAAAATTCCATGTCTTTGAAGATATTAAAAATGTATGGAGGAGGCAGCTGGGTAGCTCAGTGGATTGAGAGCCAGGCCTAGAGACAGGAGGTCCTAGGTTCAAATCTGACCTCAGACACTTCCCAGTTGTGTGACCCTGGGCAAGTCACTTAACCCCCATTGCCTACCCTTACCACTCTTCTGCCAGGGAGCCAATACAGTATTGACTCCAAGACAAAGGGAAGGGCTTAAAAAAATGGATGGATTCTGGGACAAATAATTCTGTATCAGGGAACATTAGTACCTCATTTGGGCAGGGTCTGAAAGATTTTTCTAGATTATTTGAGGGACATCAACTTTGAACATTATATTCGGATTTTTAGTTTTGGAAACAGCTTATCTGCCATGAGCTAAAGCTGGGTCCTTCATAGAGACAGTGATTATTGCTTTAGAAAAAGAAAAAGGAAAAAAAACTGCAGACCCCTATTAAGATATATTTATGAAATTAGGAGAAAATCTGTTCCTTGAAAGCAGGAAACCTTCATTTTCTGTTTTAGACACCATCAATGCCATCAAAAGAAAGATGAGGAGTGCCATCTACTGTATACAAATGACTCCACTTCACACAGTGAACTATACTTGCTTTTCTATCCCCAGAGAAAAGAGATCCAAAGTCTACACTACTCAATTCATATTATCAATCATAGGAAGCCTTTATTTGCATGTGGTGTAGGTAGTCATAGTAAACATTTGTATAGAAATATCAAACTGAGAGAAAAAGCTTTAAAAATCATTTTCAGTTTCTAGCCTGGCTTTGAATAGCAGAAGGAATAGCAGTGGCCGCTCATTCATTCTTGGGGTTCTTGTAGCCAAAAGCTCATTCCATGGTAGCAAAGGGGACAGTGGAGATGGTAGGCAAACAGAAGAGAAAAGAAGCAAAGATGGTCAGCTTGCTTGGTGAGCAACTGTTTCTTTGGAGTACAACTTCCTTCCACTCCCCAAAACTGCTCTACTACTCAAGCAGTTAGCTACCCAGGAAAATAACTCAAGAGTGAAGAAAAAAGTATGAGATGTCATTAATTGTTACTAGATTTAAAGGTGTTTATTATCAGAGAAAGTGGATTATTTTCAAATTAGAATTTGAAATCAATGAAAAGATGATTTGATATCAACGGTAATATTCATATGGCAAAAATGAAGAATGCCACATGAAAATTTATTGAAGAAACTGAACATGTTAAGTCTGGAGAAATCGGACTAAGGGGATAGAATGTGAGACGTAATGGTAGCATTCAAGAATCCAAAGGGCTCTCATATGAAAGAGAGGTATAGTTTGCTTTGTTGACCCCAGGGCACAGAATTGGGAGGAGTGAGTGGGAGAAAATTTAGATTTTTTTTTTATTAGAAAATATACTTCCTAATCATTAGAACTATCCAAATTGAACTGGGCAGTCTTGAGAGGTAGAGAGTACAGATCCCTGGGGATCATCACACAGAAACTAGATGGCCTCTTGTGAAATATGTTGCTGAGGGAATTCTTGACCAAGTGTGGATAGGAAGAGATGATTTTTGTGGTGTCTCCAAGACTGGATATTTTCTGGTTCTATGGCCTTTATTTCCTTTGTAAGAGTTAAGACGAAATTATAAGGCAAATCTTCCCTCTTCCTCTTAACAGAAAGATTTTGAAGCATTATTTCTTGTTTAATAAAGCACTAACACTAACTCATGATATAACAATACTTTCAGATTTTCAAGGCAATGGCATGAATTTTATATTCTATATTACTTCTATTCTTTCAATATATACATCCTATTTATTTCTTTAAACATTTAGTAGTTCAATCTTTTAACTATTCATTCGTCTGTTACTTCTATGCCTCTTTTTTGCCTCAGATTCATAGTTTCCCCTGGATACCTTGATGCCCCTGAAATTAAAATCCTTACCAATTAGCTATTTTTTTCCCTTTGAATCTAGCTGTAAGCTAATATGGTTTCTGAGTGCTCACTTTTCCTTCTGCTGCCTAATATTCAAGATTTTCTGGCAATATTTGTCTTTTTTTTTAGAGGATAATTTTTTTTTCATGCTGTATGCCCTTAATAGAGCAGCTAGGTACAGTGGATAGAGCATTGGTCCTAGAATCAGGAAGACGTGAGTTCAAATCTTGACTTAGAAAACTTGTGTGATCCTGGGCAAGTCACTTAAAGGTGTTTACCTCAGTTTCCTCATGTGTAAAATGAGTTGGAAAAGGAAATGGTAAATTATTCCAATATCTTTGCCAAGAAAACATCAAATGGGGTCACAAAGAGTCAGATATAACTGAAATGACTGGACAATAACAATGCCCTTTAAAAAAAGGCTCTGGCTCAGAGAACTCTGATACATGAGACGATCTGTTAGTTCATTATTATCCAAGATTTGATTGATCCACATAGAGAAAGCTAGAGTATGTCTTCTTCACTTTGAACTTCATAGTCTAGCTACAAATATCATAAAGCCTTTAAGTAACTATGTTTGTAGCATTTTGGGGGGAAATTACCCATGCGATGCCATTTGTTTCACTCCTGTCTACTCGATTCATCATTTTCTCAAATATTTGCTTTCTTATATAGAAAGGGCAAATGAACACTTCCTTCCCTCTGTTTTCTAGCTTGAGAACCAAGCTTTATTTACTCTATTATTGCTCTTTGATTTTTTTTCCATCTTTAGATGATTGTAAAGAGTAACACCTTAAGGACTGGATCTCCAAAGGAACCTTAACTGTAGAATAACCTCATCCAGAGAAGAAGAGTCTGTGTGTTACAGGACTGTGATGTCAAACTCAAATAAAAACGGGGCCCCTACTTGGTTGAAGTACTTGATAATTGGAACCCTGCAAGCTACCTATTGCCTCAGAAAACCGCATGTTAGTATTATCTGTGTTTTATTGTATTTTTACTTATTTTTAGGTATTTCTCAATTATACTTTTTTAAACCCTTAACTTCTCAGATTAGATACCAAGAATCATTTCTAAGAAACCCTGATGTTCCACCTCCTGTCCTACCTAGCTGCTACAAAGATATTAGCATTAAGGGAGATTAGGAAAAGCTTCCTGTAAAAGGTAAAATTTCCTCTGTGGCTTTAGGTAGCCAGGGAAGCCAGGAGACAGAGGTGAAGAGGGGAGAACATTCCAGACATGGGGAACAGACAGAGAAAATGCCTTGAGTTTGGGGGGGGAAAAGAGTTTCTTATAAGAGGAAAGGAATGAAAATGTCCCTGGATCATAGAGTATTGGGATTGGGGTGGGGGGTTAAGGGGTAAAAAGACGGGAAGAGTGGACTCTGAACAGAAAAAACAGGATTTTATATTTGATCCTGGAGATATTAGGGAGTCTTTATTAAATAGAGGAGCGATGTGACCATACTTGCACTTTATGATGATCACTTTGACAGATTTGTGGATTTCCAGTGATCCGCACAACTCCAAAGGATGAATGCTTTTATTAGTCCCATTTTATATGTAAAAAAACTGAGGCTGAGAAAGGTAAGTGACTAGTCCACATCACATAGCTAATATGTGTTCAAAGTGTTATGGTTGAGCTATTTTTCATTCATGTCCAACTCTTTGTGACTCCATTTGGAGTTTTCTTGGCAAAGATACTGGAGAAGTTTGTCATTTCCTTCTCCAGCTTATTTTACAGATAGAAAATTGAGGCAAAGAAAATTAAGTGATTTGCCCCAGGTCACATCTGAAATCAGATTTGAACTCATGAAGATGAGTCTTCCTGATTCCAGGCTTGGCACTCTATCCATTGTGCCACATAACAGCTAATTGTACAAAGAAGAATAGAATAAAAGAAAATAATAAGGGATTATATCCAACTAGTAGGAAAACGATTAATTAAAAAGTGAAAAATTCTGACTAAAATAATAATTCTAACTTATTATTTAGCATCATGCAGAACACTGTTGGGATGTAAGGTGTGACCAGGATGCCTCTGATCATTGAGCTCCCCATTTTTAGTTGAAATTATAGAATATAAGGAACTGATAGCAAAGGGTGACTTCCTTTCAGATGTTTGATGGTTCATTTTCATTTGAAAGGATCAAGAAATATGGCTGATCAAACTTTAACTCCCTGCCTCCCAATAACATTAGGAAGAAAATATGTTTGGATGACACTCTATACCCTAAAAAACGACCTAAATTTATATAGCATCAGAAACCAGAAAAGACTATATTTCCCAACTCTTTATTTTATAGAAAAAAGAGACTGATGCACATACAGAAAAGTAAAATGATTTGCCCATGGCTATTTAGTTATTAAAGACCAAGGCCTATTTTTGGATCCAGATTCTCTCACTCCAAATCCATTACTCTTTCTACTATGCCAGCCATAATGACTTACAAAAACTTTCAATCTGGATTGACATTCTATGAATGTGATATCTAAACTAATAGACTTCCACTTTACTCTAATCGGTTCACTTTCCAGTATGCATAAGAATGAGGTCAGAAAGGTAAAATACTGATGAAGAAATGTCATTTATCTTTGTAAAACTGCAGTGAGCCAGTATTCTATTAATTAATTACATGTTCCAGATAATGTCTTGAAATGGATGTCTGATGCGTTCTCCTCAAAAATTAGACGACTATAGAAATATAATTCTTATTTTCTTTCTTTAGGCATATATTTCCTGATGTGTATTTGTATTCTGTACTTTTTTTCACTTTCAAAATTATCCACTCCAATTTCCAAAAATAATGCTTTCTAATCTTCTTCCTCTATGATTTTCTTCCTGTCTTTTTGTGGTATATGTAAATGTAAAGGTACATTTAATATAACAGATGATGTCTATCAATTAAGGTCTTCATTAAAAATTAATTTCAAATCATGTCTATCCACTTGCTACTTCTTTTGAATTTTCCAACTCTTGATTTTGTTTTGTTTTTTAAACCCTTGCTTTCCCTCTTAGAATCAATATTGTATATTGGTTCCAAGGTAGAAGAGCAATAAAAGCTAGGCAATGAGAGTTAAGTGACTTGTCCAAGGTCACACAGCTAAGAAGTGTCTGAGGCCAGATTTGAACTCCCATCCCTAGGATTGGCTCTCAATCCCCTGAGCTACCCAGCTGCCCCCAATTTCCCCACTCTTGTTGAGGGGACCCTCCTTATTTCTAGACACAAAGGTCCATTGCCTCCTTATATCCAGTCGATGGTTACATCCTGTTGCTCTACCTACACAATTCCTCTCCTCTCTTCTCTTTTTCTCTCTGTTCACATGGCCTTCCTCATGCATGGCATTACTTCTCCCATCTCTCATTTTGCACAGAATGTATCCCATGATTGGAATAACCTTCCTCCTCACCTCTACCTCTTAGAACTCCTGTTATTGTTCTTTCTTTTTTTTAAACCCTTACCTCCCATTTTATTTATTTTTTAGCTTAAGAACCATATTTTATTCTATTTTTTCTTTATTTTATTCCAGTAACAAATTTACTCACAAGTTTTCCAAGGTTACATGATTCATATTGTCTCCCTCCTCTCTTCCCTCTCCACTCCCAGAACTGACAAGCAATTCCACTGGGTTATACATGTATTATCACTCAAAATCTATTTCCATATTATTCATTTTTGTAAGGGAGTCATCTTTTAAAACCCAAACCCCAAATCATATACCCAAATAAACAAGCGATAAATCATGTCTTCTCCTACATTTCTCCTCCAACAGTTCTTTCTCTGGGTGCCTTACCTTCCATTCTAGAATCAATATTGTATATTCATTCTAAACCACAAGAGAGTTAAGGGTTGGGCAATAAGGGTTAAGTGACTTGCCCAGGATCACACAGCGAGGCAATGTCTGAGGCCAGATTTGGACCCAGGAACTCCTATTTCTGGGTCTGTTCTAAATCCACTGAGCCACCAGCTGGCCCCTTCCTAATCTTTTTCAAAGCTCGACCCATATCAAGATATAAAGAGACTAATCCCAGGCCTCCTAGATAACTAATTCCTCCCCCTTGCCTTCAAAATTACCTCATATTTATTTCATATTTTTATAGATTACCCATATGCTTCTATGATGTCCCCCAATATCTCCTTGAGGATAGGAACAGTTCCAATTTTTGTTGCCATATCTTTAGGACCTAGTGTATAGCAAATGCTTAATAAATATTTGTTGGTTGGCTGTTTTCCCTTTAAAAGTACGCTAATAACCAGAGATAAAAGATTCACCTCACTACCATAATCCAGCAGTTCAATTTGCAGATACATTGTCTACTATGCACAAAGCCAAAACAAGGGAGATAAGTTGTTGGAAGAGAGCCTTTAATGTGGCATTTTACTCTAACAAATCAAAGGTTTTCTTGTAGTCAAAAAATAGGCAATTCATCAAAATATATAACAGATAACTTTGTTCAACAGTTTCCTGATCATTAATATCAAGGAAGTATAAAACAGAGAAGACATATGTTCACCAGTTATTTACCTGTCATGGAAGAGATTTAACACAAAACATAAGGTGAAAGAGGATTCTCTAAATATAAATAATATTCATATACATGTACTCTCAAAGCATAGGAAAAAACCCATTGGATTTAGAGTCAGGAAATCTTGCCTTAAATATTATCCCCATCACTTTTCATTTTACCTATGTGATTATGAACAAGTCACAAATCTCTTTGAACTTCATCTGTCGAATGAGAAGGTTGGACTGGATGATCCCTAGGGTCTCTTTCAGTTTTAAATATATGATCTTATGCTCTACTAAATTGTAGAGAGGTTGCTATCTGCATCAGTGGTGGTACAAACCCACGCCAACAAAATCTGTGGTCCCTAAACCATGAAGACAATTTATCTGCTTAGTCCTTTCCCCTCCTGCTCCCTGTTACATTTCTAACTATTTTTCCATTCTAAGTAGAATTCATATTTACATTTATTTCCATTTTTGGAATAAATTCTCTGCCATGGTTTCTTAGTTTAAATTATAGTCTGGAATGGAGGAGGACAAGACTTTAAAATCCATAAATCTTATTAAATACTTCTGTGATTTTTTTCCCCTTGCATTAAGTCATTTTTATCTACTTTTCACAATGCATCATGTGGATGGCAGTTGGCAACCACAAATAGTAAAAGTTTGTATGCAGCTACTAACAAAATTCCATAATCTAATCTTTAATATTTTGGCCATGGATTATGCAGAAACTTATAATTATGATTTACCTTTGATTCACCTCATCTTTACTTTATCTCATATTAAAGTATAATCAAAATCAGGAGGTTTCAAATACTATGCTGCAAATCCCCTTCTTAAAATTCCTATTCAGTGGTCTTCCCAATTTTCATTTTCTCTGCCTTTTCTTATTATATTAAATCCTGATATCTGAAAATGGAACCATACAGTAGCATTAAGCGTGTTCTTTTAAATTCAGATCTTATCTCTTCTTCCTGGATTTTTTATACTCTAACTCTATTTTCCAAACCCCAGCCTGCTTGCAATTAGGCTGCTAGGATGCTATTGTACTTTGGAATAAATACCATTATTGTTATAGAAATGATTCACTGCTTTTTTGCACTGTTCAGATATTCTGCTGAGATGCCTGCTACTACTGTCATCCCCATTCTTTAATTATAATTTTAGGTTTTATTCTAGTTTACTTTTTAAAGTTAATTATTTTTCCTATCAAGCCACAAAATGCTCTAGGAATAATCATGTTTATTAATAAGATTAATAATTTCCTCTTCATTTTTTGGTCATTCTCCCAGATGAAAAGTGCTGGTAATTTTGTTCTTCTCAGACCCCATGACTCCCTAAGATGCTAAACAAAGTACTGCTCTAGGAACAATATTCCAAAACAATAAACCTGAACTGATATTTCTATGAGCAAAAAGTCACTTTCTTTTCTACCCAGTTAGTAGTGGTCATGAGGGTCAAAGTCACCCAATGATAGTCCTTGCTTTAAACCTACTGCCCATACACAATCTAAAATGGAGAACTGAAAAAAGTCAGTTCTCATATAGGAAGAAGTATGATACAAGGGAAAGTAAACTGGCTCTCAAATTGGAGGAACTGGGTTCAAATTCCTACCTTTGATAAATACTATCTGTGTGACCTCATTCAAGTCACTCACTCTCTCAGCCTCAGTTTCTTCAATCTGTAAAATGGTGATGATAGTACCACCTCTTAGGTTGTTATGAGGATTAAATTAGATCATATATTTAAATTGTTTTGCAGACCTCAAAGCACTATATGAATTCTAGCTATTTTGTTGTTGTTATTGTTATTATTTAACATCCCTTTGCCTCAGTTTCCTCATCTATAAGGTGAAGACTTTAGATTAAATGGACTCTGTAGACCTTTCTAGTTCTAGAACTATAATCCTTTAGACAGAAATATGGTCTAGATCCATGATTTTATTGGTAGAGGGAATTTCAAGATGAGGAAATTCCCACTGCTAGTTGCTTAGGCTCTAGGCTATTGAGCACTAAAATGTTAAATGACCACTGCAGGGTCATAAAGCCAGTAAATGTCAGAGGCAGGACTTAAACCTGGTATCCTCATGGCTCCAAGGCCAGTTTTCTATCCCCCAAAACCTTACTGTCATTCATGAATACAAAAGAATGTCATTTGACTTTTTGGATCTTGACATCAATTTTCTTCTGTGTTTTGGGTGCATATCTAGCCACATCAATCTTGTCTGAAAATTCTACCTACTCAGTACCATTGCTTCTCCGAGCTATAACTGGTAATTCTATCTCTTGGGACTATTTGACTCCAGAAATGAGAGGAAAACCTTCTAAGTGTCACTTTTCAGGGACCTCAGGACACCAAAAGACCATTATGGGGGAACTATGTGCATCAAACTTTTATTAATTGTTCTTACTAGGTGATAAACCTAGTGGTTTCTTTGCGACAGGAGTAAAAGTGCTATCAATAACCTTTAAATTCAAGCACCTTTGGACAAAGCTCTGGTCAAGCCATCTTAGTCACAGTTTTGCATAATTGACTTAAACCATTTGAACAAAAAGAACCAGATTCCTACAAGAGAGTTTTCTCTTTTTAGAGCTCCAATTTCTGTAGCATCAATTGCAGATTCAAAATTACAAGTCTGAATAATTATGGTCTCTGTCTCAACCAATCTAAAAAGTAAAAAGTTGGTTCTGTCTGGCCTAGAGGACATTCACAAACAAGCATGACAGATTTTTGCACTCAGTGGTCTAATTTGGCTTCCTAGACACAGCATTACAACTGGCTGATCTCAAATGCAAATAACCACTTACAAATAAAATTATCTACCCATATTCCATTTCCCTCACACTTTTGTGTTCAGTTCTCACTATACTAATTAACATTGGGATAAGTTCTATTTTATTCTATGATCAGTTGTGTTCTTAGCAGAAGTAACCTTCCATGGCAGGTGGATTTGGATGCCAGGAAGACTCAGGTTGAAATACTATCAGCAGTATGATTATGGGCAAGCCAGCTTATCTCTGAGACTCCGGCAACTCAAAGATTTATTAACTAAGGAGGCATCTAGGTGGGAGGTCTTAGGTTCAAATCTGGCCACAGACACTTCCTAGCTTTGTGACCCTGGACAAGTCACTTAACCCTTGCCTAGCCTTTACCACTTTTCTGCCTTGGAACCAATGCAAAGTATTGATTTCAAGATGGAAGAAAGGTTTAAAAAATTTATTGACTAAGGTATTGCTAGATTGTAGTCTGTAACACAGATCTTTGTTTTTAAGCACAATTTTATTATCTTTTGTTTTTATGTTGCCTACATTTTCCTCCCCTGAACTTTGTTGCTATATTGACTTTATAGCAAATCTGAATGGCTGAATTCAGCAGCTAGTTAGATTTCATTCACCAGCTTACTGTTGTAAGTAATACTGTTATGATCTGTAATTGTCTGACCATGTGAAGATCTGAAGAGAGAGAGCAGCCAAAAAACCATAAATAATAAATAATCAGCTAATTAACTTTTCAAAGGGCAATGTTAAATTATACCATTTGGAAATCCAGAAACCAAGTAAACAGCAAAGTCTGCCAATGGTTTACCTAAACTAATACTCATCTCAGAATTACTAAGTCTATCTTTCTCTTTCTCTATTTTCCTGTATTTCTGTATATGTTTTTCTCTATTTTCCTGGCCATCTATCTGCCTTGGTCTTGTTCATACCTTACTACCTGACTATCCTTTTATTCACTCTCTCTTTTCTCCTACTTTAAGGGGGAAAAAGTGATCTTAACCTATAAGAAAGCTCTGTGGTGCTTGTTTTAATAGCTCCTGTCCTAGGGATCACCATTGTCTTTTCCCAACATTTTCTGTTAGACGCCAAAATGGTAGATATGGTTGACATAAATGCTCAGCTGTCAAAAAAGGTGGTTATCAGTATATCTGTATATTATATACACACACTCATAAATATATATGTGTATGAGTATCTCTATTTCTTCCTTTCCCTTGAGAGTCATCCCTTATAACAAAGAATTTTTAAAAATAGAGAGGAAAAAAGATAGTCCAGTAACCAACACATCAACTGAATCTGAAAACCAATGCAATGTTCCATATCCGGTATCACTTACTTCTGTAAAGAAAAAGGGAAGATACTTTTTCTCAACTTGCTTTAAGGGTCAAGCCTGGTCATTATAATTATACACTGTCCAGTCTTGGAGGATCATTCTTTCCAACATAAACATTGTTCCAGTCATTGTGTCTATTGTTTTCCTGGTTCTTCTTACTCCACTTTGCATTAGTTCATATGACATTCCAAAGCTCCAATGAATTTTTTATGTTCTTCTATAATCACATTTCCCCTCCTGGATCATTGCTTTGTCATGGCGGAGGGGCTCAGTTTCCCAAAACTGACAGATCATAGTAGAGAATTCTGACCAAAGTTAATGGTCAACCACTCCAGTATCTTTGCCAAGAAAATCCCATGGACAATATGAAAATACATGACATCAGAAGATGAGCTCTCAGGACCTAGAATGAGGATATGAAGAGTCAGTCATGAATGAATGGCTGAACAACAACAAGAACCACTTTTAATATGGGCCTTTGCAGGCAAAGAGTGTTCAAAGCATGGCTGTGTGGGTCTCCAGGAGATGTAGTTGTCACAGAGATTTTACATGCTTCCCATCCAGAATGAGACTAGAAGGTAGAAGCAGAGTGAAAGTAGGGGGTGAGTGTAGCAGTGGGAGCCATCAGAGATAGGCTAAAATTTATACTTTGAAGGTTATTAGCTTTGCTGGCCTATCTTCTTTCCCTCTCTTTTTGAAAATTCTTTCTTACAAGAGATGGCTCTCAAGGGAGAGGAAAGAGTGGAGATATATACATATTTTGAATGATGATTGGAACAGGGGACTAGATTGAGCACTGAAGGGCTACAGCTGCCCATGGTAGGTACAATCTGACCCTAGGCAGCTATCTCCACTTTTAGCAACTAGAATGAATATCAGAGCCCCCAAAGATTGCTGACTTTCCATTTAGAATAGGTACCAGAAGAAAGAAGTAGCTATTTTCAGTTTTTCCTTCTTGTTATTTGAAATGGAAATCATTCCAAAAATGTTTCTATCATTTAAAGCAATGTTTGTGCCTTCTATCTTCATTAATACCACCACTGGCTTTCGTTATATAAAAATAAAATTGCTCTTAACTGTTTCTGGATCCAACTGTGTCTTTAGGTTTGAACAGGAAGGCTGCAAGGGGAAAAGGGTACTGGAAAAAAGAGAAGAAAAGAATGGTATAATTCTCTGACTAAATTATTGAAGTTTTTTTAAATTCTAGCTGGTAGTTCTGAGGTAAAAATGAGAGAAAAATCTTATAAATTAAATTTTAAAAAATACCATAAACTTCCCAAAAGGCAAAACCAAAATAGATGTGGGATTTTTTTGCCCTCAAACCGAAACAAGCCAGAAAATCATTTGTCCATTTCCTTAGACAAAGCTGGGCCATTAGGTCTTGTTTCTGCATTCCTTCCTTCCTTCTTCACCGACAAATGAACAGAGACAAATGAACAGAGTTCACCGAAAGGATGGAGTCTAGAATGGTGAGATCCATGCAGTGAGAATAGAAGAAAGAGGGAATGAGAAAGTTCTGGGATTGCCTACCTTCCAAGGATGGGAGACTAAGGAAGGGATGAGTAACTGTCCCTTTCATTTTCGCCTTCCACCTGAAGCCTATACTCATACAGGAACAGAAGACTACACATCATTTCTTAAGGATGCAGTAAAATTCTATTACATTCTTTATTGTCATTCGTTTAGTCATTTTCCAAGTGTTGGGCTATTTCTAGATTCTAGAACTACTTTTAATTCTTGGTCTCTACAAAAGTATTACTACAAATATTTTGGTAAATATTCAGGCCTTTAGGAATTGGGGGACCTTGATTTCAACCTCTGACTTCTTTGTGGTATATACACAAAGATGTGGTGAGGTTCAAATGAGATAATGAATATGAAGCATTTTGCCAACTTTAAAACCTTATGTAAATACAGGTTGCTGTTGTTTACTTCCAGTCTCCAGTCTGATGATGATTTCTTTCCCTTAGCCTTCTACTTCACTCAGGGGCTCAAAATATTCCCTAATATATCAATGGCTTTGGAACAAATGGTTGCTTTTAAATAAGTAAATAAAGCTTGAGAATAGAGGCAAGGAAGTTTTTATTTGCCTTTTATTTAGTAGAACTGACTATCTCAAGAAAGTCAAAGGCAGAAGGAAACACTCCATATATACAAAAATATTTACATCAATATGTTTTGCAATAGGAAAGAACTGGAAGCAGAGAACCTGATAATGAAGTATGCCTATCTGCTCTTGACAATGAGCTGGTAGATTAAAGGCATCTCATTTCCTACCCCATGTACTCATTTTGGACTTCTTTGGCTTTCCCAGCAATCCCCTTTCCCCATGGGTGACTCTCTCTTCCCAGCTTTTCAACTTTTGTTTATGTGTCCTCATCCCATTAGATGGAAAGCTCTCTTTCTTTTTTTTTTAATTTTTAATTTTTTTTTCCAAACCCTTGACTTCTGTGTATTGACTTATAGGTGGAAGAGTGGTAAGGGTAGGCAATGGGGGTCAAGTGACCTGCCCAGGGTCACACAGCTGGGAAGTGTCCGAGGCTGGATTTGAACCCAGGACCTCCCGTCTCTAGACCTGGCTGTCAATCCACTGAGCTACCCAGCTGCCCCCCTCTCTTTCTTTTTTTGTACTTGTATTTGTAGTGCTTAGCACACCTGGCGCATAGTAGGTACTTAATAAATGTTCAATGATCAGAAGTGGAATGAGGCATATATTGTCAGATATGGCTATTGTGCTTTCTTAGATTCCTTAAAACACTGGAGAGTTCTATTGGAAGACAAGAGTGGGGGTGGGGAATATTTGCGAATAACACTGTAAAAGTTGGGGAAAAAAGCTTTACTAAAACATTTTTATTATTATAACATTTTTAATTAATTCATTTTGTTTATGTTGAAATACCCAGTTTACTCCTTCCCTTCCTCCTCTCCTCCAGGTAGAGAAAGTAACATTTGAAAGGATATAGATATATATATAAAATTATGTCTTATTTATAAGTTCTTTCTCTAGAGGTAAACATATACAAATCATTCTTCAAACAATATTTCTGTTGCTGTATATAATGTTCTCTTGGTTCTGCTTGTTTCACTCTTCATAATTTCATGTAGGTCTTTCCATTTGTTATGTTATTTTTCAATTATACTGCTCATCATTTCCATCACAATCATATGGCACAACTTGTTTAGCTATTCTTCAATTGATGGGCATCTGAAAACTTCTCAGGATTGAAAAGCACTAGAGAAGCACGTGCATAAATACACAGGCTGCTAGCTCTGGGCTTGTCCCGTACCTGTCACACAGTCAGGTGCCAGCTCCCAACGGGAAGTCAAGAATTCCCCTTAGCACAAATGCAAAGACAAGGTCTCCAAGTAAGTGTGGGCTCATGAGACGTGCAGTTCTATTCTAAATAAACAGCCTTGAGACTTTTTTTTTTTGGTCATAGTTTCAAGAGCTAGAAACAACTTTAGAGATCATCTGATCTAATTCTTTCAATGAATGAATCAGGGATTTGAAGTCCAGAGAAATGAAGTAAAGACCATATAGGTAGTAAGCAGCAGAAATAGGATTTTGAATCCTCTGACTACAAATCTGCCCAATTCTGCCATATTTAAAAAACTAAATATGAAAATGCAAAAATAAGAATAAAGTGTCAACTATTTGCTAGTTACATAGAATCAAAGAGTTTCAGAGTGGTGTAGCAGAACTTCAGAGGTCAAATATATACTACATCAGGGATTCTTAGCCCTCTTTGTGTCATAGACCCCTATGGCAGTCCAATGAAGCTCAAGGATCCCTTCTCAGAATATTGTTTTTCGATATATACAATAAAATACAAACGATTACAAAGAAAACCAATTATTTAAAAAAATTTAAGGCTATAGGTCTTGACCTAAGAATCCTTGTATAAGAAGCCTTTCCCAGGCCCTCTAGCTGTTATCAAGGAAATCTCTTTCCTCAAAAATTTGTATTTATTTACTCTTTCAGCATCAGCAGGATTTAAACTCTCTAAGGGCAGTTACTGTTTTATTTTTTATTTGTATTCCCACTGCTTAGCACAGTGTCTGGCACACAGTAGGACCCTGTTAAATAAACAATTCCTTTTCCCTGTTGTGCCCTAAAAAGGACTCATTTTTTCCCTTTTTGGAAAGCTGATTCCAATTCCATCACTACATTCTACTCTCAGAAGCTCATTTTTGATGGAGAATTTATACTCTGTGAAATCTGCGCTGTGGCTACACATGCCTGCACAATTCTAGCAAGCTTTGCCTTGCCTCTCTTCTGTGTAATTCCTCCCATTTGTTTCAATAAAGGATGGACATCATCAGAACTCATAAAACCACTGGTGACATAATGATATATAGACACTATAGTACAGTCACATTACTGTAACTGATCCAGGGTGCAGCTTGTGAGCGAATATCATATCATTGTGGCCCATTCATGTGGCCCAGCTTTAATCAATGGTTCTAGAAAGACTATCTTGCTCCTTTCAAAAAATTAAGGAGCAAAATTAGCAAAAACTCTATATATGATTCTAGAGCCAGAATTAAAATGTAAGACATCCCTTAACCCTCCTCTTCAGGAAGATCACCTCTAAGACAGGGAAAAAATTCATCTCAGCTTCTGCCACTCAATCACCAAACACTTAGGAAGCATTTAGCTTACATTGAGCATACCTTACCACGGCTGTCTCACATCTTTCTGGTACTAAATCAGAGGATCATAACCTGGAGTTTATAGACCTTAATGGCATCCATAGATAAATTTCTTGGGGTCTGTGAGTTCAGATGAGAACTAAAATCACGTCTTTATTTTTACTACTGTTAGCAAAATGAACATTTCTTTTTATTAGTAATATAGGTTGGGGTTCACTGGCAAATGCCTAAGGAATGACTCTTTGGAGGAGAAATGTATACACAACACACTTTTAAGTTTAATCGTACTATCAACATTTTCTCCATCACATTCTTAAGTCTAGACAATCGAAAAACCAATAAATCAAGCCTTGATTTGAAGCCTTTGTGATTTCCAAGGTACAGATGCTCACATTGAACATTTAACAATTGACTCTCCCAAACCACTAGGAGCTGGCTCCAACACACCCCTGAACGTAGGCAACAAAACCATTATTCTGATAAGGAGTCCATGGGTTTCTCAGACTGTTAAAGGGGTGTTCTCTCAAAGGAAGATTCTGGAGCCAAAGCCTTCCAGCTGAGGAAAGAGAATTGTTAAATTTTAATGTGCTATAAATCAGGGTTTGATTTACTGTTTTGTTGATAGTCTGTCTAGATATAAGAAAGCGATGGAGAAAATGTTAATAGTACAGGTTATACTTGGCTAAGTCAAAATAGCTAAGGAACTCCTATTCTAGACACTTCTTTCAGTGGGTTCTAAATCTGCCCAAGGCAAATAACGTGCTTAGTTCCTAGGTTTTAGACAGGAATCTCAGTTTATTCAAGCCATGTCTGCACAATCATAGAATAATCTCTGCTTTTAGAACAGAGTGTTTCTGATGAATTTGATGAAAAAGGAGCGAGGGACTGAAGTTAGAAATTCTAACAGATCAATATTTTTCTTAACCTAAAACAAGCTCTAGCCAGCTATGTGGCACAGTGGATAAAACACTGGACCTGGAGCCAGGAAGACCTGAGTTCAAATTTGACCTCAGATACTAGTTGTGTGACCCTGGGCAAATCACTTAACCTCTGTCCGCCTTCATTTTCTCTTCAGTAAAATGTGAATAATAACACCATCTATTTCTTAGGGTTGTTGTGAGGATCAAATGAGCTGATATGTCCTAACAGTTCCCATTTTATTGTTGTTCAGTTAAGTTGTATTCAAATAAATGACCCCTTTGGGGTATTTTCTTGGTAAAGATATTGGAGTGGTTTGCCATTTTCTTCTCCAGCTCCCTTTACAGATGAGAAAAGTGAAGCAAACAGGGTTAAGTGACTTGCCCATGGCCATATATCTAGTAAGTGTTTTGCTGTTGATTGAACAAGTTTCCTCAACTTGAGCTCCTTAAACAGATGAAATCACAGACATAGAAGAAAAGAGTTAGAAAACCTAGAAACTTAGATGGATGGCAACGTTAAGGAGTCAGCTGGAGATTCGAGACTAGTGCTGGGGAGAGAGGTGAGGATCAGATGGAGAGAGGGTAGACATCCACATCTGCTGAGGAAGAGATTATGTAGAGAACAGAAACAGGAGAGAGCCCTGGAGAATATTCTATTTAGAGGGCATTGGAACAAAGAAACATTTTTTCAAGGAAACATCAGAAAAAAGCAGGACTATGATAGTAAAAGAAAGAAAAAGTTTCAAGAAAAAGAAGGGAGTAGATGTCACAGAAAAGTCAAGCAGAATGGGAACTGGAAAAGGGCCATAATAATGGACAATATTGAGGTTCCTGGTAACCTAGAAGAAAACAATTTCCATTTCAGTTTTTTTTCTCACTCTCTATGAACAAGTGGCTTCAAGCTTCTAACCTCATCATCTCCTTTAAACTGCTTTCTCCAAAGTTACAAATGATCTCTTAACAGTTAAATCCAAAGGACTTTCCTCCCTCCTCACCTTTCTTGGCCTCTCTGCAGGCTTTGACACTAGATCACTCTCTTCTCCTTGATATTCTCTTCTAAGGTTTTGCACATCACTTTCTCCTGGTTCTCTTCCTACATAATTAACCGCTAACCTTAGATGTGCCATAGGATTCTGTCTTAGCCTCTCTTCTCTTCTCCCTCTAGAGTACTTCACTTAGTGATCTCCTCCTCTCCCATGAATTTGATTATCATCTCAATACTGATGGTTCTCAAAATCTATTTATCCAGCCCTTACCTCCATGCGTCAAGTTTCACTTCTTCATCTGACTATTAGATATCTCAAACTGGATGCCCAATAGACATCTTACACTCACATGTCCAAAACTGAACTCATCGTTTTTTACCCTAAGCCTTTCCCTGCTCCAAAGTTCCCTCTCTTTGTTAAATGCATTGTCATCTGTATCCCCCAGCTTGCAACCTAGGAGTCAACCCTCAATCCTTCATTGTCTGTCATCCTTCCTGTCCAATCTGTGGCAAGCCTTATTGATTTCACCTTTGTAGCATCTCTCCTTTTCTCCTCTGATCCTGCTATTGCTACCACCCTAGGACAGGCTCTCTTCTCCTCAGGCTTAGAATATTGCAATAGCCTGCTGGTTGGTCTGTCTGCCCCAGGTCTGTCCCCAAACAAGAGCACCCTCCATATGACTGTCAGGGTGCTTTACCTAAATTTCCCTTCTGACCTTATACACTGCCCTCCCTAATAAATTGCTCTGGCACCCTATCATCTTGAGGATTACATACAAAGCCTTCTGTTTGAATTCAAAGTCCTTCAAAATTAGACGCGTTCCCCCAATGCTTCCATTCTTCTTACAATTTACATCTTTTTATTCTTTAATGCTGTGACACTGGTATCCTTATTTTTTCTATTTTTCAGCTCAAGGAATTTTTTCCCTGGCTGTTCTTCATGCCAAATGTTCTTCATTTCATTTTCCTGACTTCCCTAGGTTCTAATGCTTCCCTTCTCTTAACGATTTCCTATTTATCCTGGACACAGTTTGACTGTATGTAGTCATGTTCATGTTGATTTTTTCCATTCGATTGTAAGTTCCTTGAGGGAAAGGATTATCTTTTGCCTTTTAGTTATCCCCAGTGCTTAGCAGAGTGCCTAGCACATGGTAAGATGCTTATATGCTTATTGACTGATTGACTGAATGTAGAGTGGATAGGGCTGAAAGCATTGGATTTGAAGCCAAATAGCCTGAGGTTCAAGTCCCATCTCTTCCACTTACTTGCTATATGATCTTAGGCAAGTCATTCACTTTCTGTATCTATTGGTAGGATG
This sequence comes from Gracilinanus agilis, assembly GCF_016433145.1. Lineage (NCBI taxonomy): Eukaryota > Metazoa > Chordata > Mammalia > Didelphimorphia > Didelphidae > Gracilinanus > Gracilinanus agilis. Next base: position 224,994,547 of record NC_058132.1, read on the forward strand.
GGAGAGAGGAGTGACATATACATAGAACAGCAGATAAAAATATATACAAACTGGAAGCAGACATAAAGGCAGGAGCTCTGGCAAGTGGGAAAATGAGGAAATGCCTCTTGGAGATGGCGCTTAAACTGAGAATTGAAGGGAGCTGAAGATTTTAAGCTGCAGAGATAAAAAGGGAAAGTAGCCCAGTCATTCCACAGAGATATGCCACAGGGACAGAGACAGAAATGGAATGTTGTATATAGGGAACAGCAACATGATCCACTGGATCCACTGGAGAAGGAAATGGCAAAGGACTCCAGTATCCTTGCCAAGAAAACCCCATGGATAGCTATGGTCCATGTGGTTATGAAGAATCAGTTGCGACTGAATAATAGCATCTCTGATGTGAAAGCCTTTTACAAAGCTTTCTGGTTCTGCTAGAACTAGGGTGCATGAGGAAAAAAGAATAATGTCTGTGAAACTAGTCTAAAACAGGGACTCTTTTAAAAAAAAACCCTTACCTTCCATCTTAGACTCAATACTGTATATTGGTTCCAGGGCAGAAGAATGGAAAGGGTTAGGCAATGGGGGTCAAGTAACTTGCCCAGGGTCACACAGCTAGGAAGTATCTGAGGTCAGATTTGACCCCAGGACCTCACATCTCTAAGACTGGTTCTCAATCTACTGAGCCTCCTAGCTAACCCCCCAGAACTGGAACTTAGCCTGGGGTCTTTGAACTTGGAAAGGGAAATAAATAAATATAACACACATATATATTATACACATATATGTACATATATATCTTGATATCTATATAATTTACTTCCTTTGTAATCCCATGCATTTTATTTTATGCATTTATTTTTTAACATTTGTTTGAATAAAGAAGGTGCTATGCCTGGGTGGCATAAGATCAACAAAGTATTTAACAATTGAATATTCTAATTAGAAGGAATGTAAAAGATTCCTCTTTATCATCAATAAGCTTACAGTCTAATATCTGGAGAAATGCTAAACTAAATCACGAACTAATCTGTCTTCATTCCATAGTCTGCATTTTAATTTTAAAAGGTTACCAGATGCCAAATTAGATGTGATAGCTTATGATCCAAATGCCCATCCTTCAATAAACAGTGACACAAATAGAAGATATTTTCCCAACTGACCATAAAAGTGACTGACTACTCCCAATGCCTAAGCTATTCTCTTTTATGCATTTATTACCCTTATTTGAAGAAGGGTCCATAGGCTTCACCAGACTGCCAGAGGGGTCCATGACATAAAAATGATTAAGAACGTCTGGCCTAGAACTAGATTGTAAAAGGCTTTCATGTCAGAGATGCTGTTCAGTCGTGCCAGACTCTTCATAACTCCATGGACCATAGCTATCCATGGGGTTTTCTTTCCATTTCCTTCTCCAGGAAATCCAGTGGATCCTTTTGTCTGGCATAAAGAGGGTAAGTGACTTGCCCAAGGTCACATAGCTAGGAAATATCTGGGGCTACATTTGAATGCAGGTCGTACTGACTCCAGGTCCAATGTTCTTGACTACTGAGTCACAGCTGCCTCTTAAATGTCACAGTTGTTTGTATTTTATCCTACGGATGTATAGGAACGAAGAAAACCTCTTCAACAAAGGCTTTAGTCTTTATATAATGCTCTCCTGATACTAAGTGTTTTTCTTTAGATGGTACAAAGGCAATACACCTGATTCTTACAATCATCAACTAACTTTTCTGAAAATGAATTACAGTAAAATCCTACTCCTGGCTCCTGGTCCCAGCAAGCAGTCAGTTGTATCCTGAAGCTAGGAGACTGATCTCCCTTTTTATTTTTTCCCAGTTTGAGTAACTGCAGATGTTGCTCATCTATCCTTGGCAAAAGGAAAAAAAAAACCAACTCCTGTTTTCATTACCTATTTCTAATATTGTAGCAGTAAACACAGACGGGCCACTCAGGAATCCCAACATTTCCTTTCACATCATCGTAGTGAAGAAAAGTCTCCTTTGGAAATGATGCCAGTCCTCAAAGGGATTAACTGGATTAAATTTTGAACTGACTGATTGGAGGAGGGATTCAGCTACCTCCAAGGCAAGGCCAAATAATTATTTTGGCTGGAGTATCAATAAATATTTGTTTACTGCTTGGGGGCTATTTTCTAAGTTCTTTGGAGTTTTAAGAGGGGTCCCCAAACCCCTACCTGGTTGTAAGGTGAATTTCACTGAGCAGATGTTCCAGGCAACTCCCTCCTCACACTCTCCCCAGATACCTGCCTGGAACTGCTTCCAATTTGGACTGACACAATCCCAAGTGGCCCAGAATGCTAAAGTAGGTTTCAAGCCATTCCTGGTCCCTAAGACCTCTGGAGAGTTTCCAAGAGATTGAGCTCTCACGTACAATCATAGACATAAAATGGGAAGGAATCTTAGAGATAATTTAATACAAGCCCCTTATTTTACAAATGAAGAAACTGACTCCCCGAAAAGCTAACTTGGGAACTTCCCCAAGATCACTTAAGTAGTGAGGGACAAAACCAGGAGTTGAACCAAGTACTCTGACTCCAGAGTAAGAGGCCCCTCCATTGTACCCCACTACTTCCTTAAAAAAAGTTATATGTCACCTGAATGCTCCTGATTCCCCCACACATTATAATTCATGGGATCCTTCACTTCTGACGGATTCCTAGTTGGCAATGACTTCTAACACTAAAAGTTTACAGATTTTTTCCCCTTTAGCTGGGGTTAATGATCCATGGCTAAAATGTCCCCTTATTCCGCATCATCTCTTGCCACCGCAATGACTCCTGCAGGGCTTTTTGGATTGGTGAGATGAGAAAATGAGGTGATACATGACCGACAAAGGAAGAGCAATTATCAACTATAGAGGGAGAGGAATACAGAGACATGTGAAAGAGGGTCAGGGACTATGGAAGCCCTACTCAATGCCCAGGGCTTACTATTGATTCCACTATGCTCTGGGACAAGTTGACTGTGGTCAAATGATGTTGGAGGTCTCCTCCATCCAGTAGCAAAACCATTAACCTGAGTCCCGGTTTAGAGAAGATTCTGACCCAGGAGTGACCAAGAACCTGAATCCAACCAATTGATTAATCACCTAGTAATCCTTAAGGACCTACTATGTGCCAGGCATTGTGCTAAGTGGTGGGGATATAAAAAAGGTAAAAAACAGTTCCTGCTCTTAAGGAAGACATAATTTAATGGACAGAGAGCTTCAAACAACCATATTTCTGTATCTGAAACCAACAATCCAGTGAGCACTCCTATGGCAAGTGTGAGCCAGTCATTCTGAAGGAATTGCCTCCTTTGTCCATGCTATCTCCTCCCACTGTTAGGTGTGAGTCAGTAGCACTTCATTTCCATTCAAACCTACTTAACATCAATTAACTTTTACAAAGATATATCTACTTCAAAGATGTAATAAGAACAGAAGTACTTACATTTCCTCCTAATACCTTAAGGGTCTATTTCTCTTCTTTCCTACCTGATCTTTGGAAAGAGTAGACTCAAATTTATCCCAGTTCCTACCTAACATTGGTCCCACCAAGTTCACATTCAGATGCAGCATAATTGCCTTATCTCAACTACCACTGGACTGGTGGTTACTCTTTTTTCTTACAGGTCACTCTTTTGTCCTCTGGGTGTCGGTGCTGATCAGGCTGTAATATCCTGTTCTCCTGATATTTCAGATTTCCAGGAACAAAGTCTCCAATTTCTTCACCTAGAATAGGAAAAAAATGCTAAAGCATGCCAGGGATTCAGACCTGAATTCACAGGGTCATGAGAAAAAAAAAAAAAGAAAACAGGCATTTATTTTTAAAACCCTTACCTTCCATCCTAGAATGAATACTATGTATTGGTTCCAAGGCAGAAGAATAATAAGGGCTAGGCAATGGGGGTTTAGTGACTTGATCAGGACTGTCTGAGGTCAGATTTGAACCTAGAACTTTCCTTCTCTACACCTGGCTCTTAATCCACTGAGCCACCCAGATGCCCCTAAAACAGGTATTTATCAAGCACTTAGTATGTACTAGGCACTGTGCTAAGCACCTTATAATTACTATCTCATTTGATTCTCACAACAACTGGGGGATAGGTGCTATTATTATCCTCCAATTTATAGTTGAGGAAACTGTAGATTAATTGACATGATGGTATTCAGCCATTTTCAGTTGTGTCTTACTCTTTGTAAGCCCTTTTGAAGTTTTCTTGGAAAAGATACTGGAGTGGTTTGCCATTTCCTCCAGCTCATTTTACAAATGAGGAAACTGAGGCAAACAGGGTTAAGTCCCATACCCAGGCTCATACAACTAGTGCCTTAGGCTGGATTTCAACTCAGGTTTGCCTGACTCCAAGCCCAGCATTCTATCTACTATACCACCTAGATACTCCTGTGTGAGGCAGAAGCCAAATAAGACCTTTTCCAGATACCCTTGTTCTGGTTTTGGTTCAATAACTACACTCAATCAAAGAGGTTATATCATGTGGTTAGCAAACTGGAACCAAACCATGTTTGTCAAATTTGCTTCCAGAATATAGATGAGGAAGCCATCAGACAAATACTTTTCATTGGTGACTATGTCACTGAGTATAGATAGAGGTACCAAGAAGAGCTTCAACCTTTTTTGCATGACTGCCATCTATACCCATTTCTAGGCTCCAGAGTCCTGCCTCTTTCCTTGAATGTGTTATATCACCATCAAAATAACAATTTATCCAATCAGCTCAGTAAAAGGCTCTGGAAGAAAAGCCTGTGCACCTGGAAGTACTTTGTTGATATCTGTTAACGGTTCCCCATAACAGTATTTCAAGAGATCTGAGATTTCATCCATGTAATGTTTTATCTCTAAAGGGGCACATCATCATCGCTGTCTGAACATCCTGTTTGGCTCCCGTCTATGTCATCCCATATACTGGTCTTCAGGACCTGTCCAAGGTGCTAGAGAGGGGCTCTCCTCAAGGTCTCCCTATGAATCATCCAGTGTGTCTGTCAGACTGATTAAGTTGTCTCTTAGTCATTTCATTACCGGCCCATCTTCTTTTCCTACGTTTCTCTGATGAAACCCTCTATGCCACTCCTTCTCAGTAATTCCTTATTTGTGATGTATTATAACTTGATCAAAACAGCTATATTTACATCTCTCCCTTGCCCATTGGGTGGTTCTCCATTTCTTTGCTTTGGAAACTGCAGTGATCCATAATTTGCAACTCTGCAGTATCTTTGGAAGACTACTGCTATGAAAAATATGGGTCTTGGGCAGTTCAAGTGGTTTAGTGGATAGAGCACCACGCCTAAAGATGGGATATCCTGAGTTCAAATATGCCCTCATACACTTCCTAGCTGTGTGACCCTGGATAAGTCATTTAACCCCAATCCTCTAGCCCTTACCACTCTTCTGCCTTGGAACTATTTTTAGTACCCATTCTAAGACAGAAGGTAAGGGTTTTTTAAAGAAAGAAAGAAAAAGATAGGTCTTTTTTCCAAAGAGTAGCTTTGGGTCATTAAACTAACTTTATAATTTCCCAAGGGTAATCTAACCTGCTCTCCTCTTCCTGTTTGATTTCAGAATCTCATTACTACAGGCCAGAAATCACAAAAGGATGTGTGTGTCATAACAGATGCAATAGCACCAAATGGGTTTTAAATAAGCAATGCTCTGGGTTTGGTTTGGTTTTAGGAGGGGAAGAATAGGGAAGGATGAGAGTCTATACATAATTAGGCTACTAAGGAACAGGTGAATATGTTCAAATTTAGATATTCAATTCAGTAATCATTTATTTAACATCTATTATGATTTTTAAAAATTAAACCCTTACTTTTATATTAGAATCAAGACTGTATATTGATTCTAAGGTAGAAGAGTAGTAGGGGCTAGGTGACGGGAGTTAGATGACTTGCCCAGGGTCACACAGCTAGGAAGTATCTGGGTTCACATTTGAACCTAGGACCTCCCTTCTCTAGACCTGGCTCTCTATCCACTAAGTCACCTAGATGTCTCCTCCATCTATTATATTTAAATCATTATGCCATATTCTAGGATTAAAAAGCTAGAAACCCCCTGTCCTCAAGCAATTAATAAAAATAATCCAGATTGCTGTGGTACTTAAAGGTTAACAGAAAATTTTCCTACCATAAAATTATTATCCCAATTTTGCAGATGAGGAATCTAAACTTCAGAATGGTTAAACAGTGTACCCATGATCACACAGCTAGTAAGTATTAGAAGTGGGATTCAGGGCCAGTTTTCTTGATTCCAAGTCTGGTACTTTCATGTCTCCAAAGAAGTATGGTATGATATCCACCATAATGAGTGCAAAGAAAAGGTCTAGATGAAGTGTGTTAAGAATATTAAGGAGACAAAGGTCACTTTCATCTGGGAGAATCAGAGATGATTTCCTTCAAAGGTAATACCCAAGTTTGACTTGAAGACAGAGAAGTATTTCAATAGGAAGATATGTGGGAAAAGTCAGTTCCAGACATGGGAAACATCCTACATAAATGCATAGATGTGGAAATTTTATATTTATATAATATAGTATATAGCACATAATAATATAATAATTATAAAACAATAATAATAATAGATATCATTTATATAGTACTTACTATGTGCCAAACATTGGACTAAGAGCTTTACAAATATTATCTTATTTGATTTCTTACAACAAAAGAAGAGGGTGCTATTATTAGATCCATTGAAGTTGAAGGAAATGAGGTTAAGCAACTTGCCCCAAGTCACCTGGCTAATAAATACCTGAGGCTAGATTCAAACTTGGATCTTTCTAATTGTAAGAAATAAGATTAATACAGAGTGATAAAATTAAAAGTATCATGGTTTCAAAGAGTTTATTGAAAGCCATTTGGAAAAATGATGCCACCTGCCTGTTGAGTTAGTTCAAAATACGAGGGCCCTGTTACCTCTTCTTCTCATCCTGACTCCGCTCCAAATCACCAAAAAGAGAGGAAGCACCAATCCTGTCCTCAGTCTTTATACTCCTGTTTGCATAATTATACTTCCTGCCCACCTGATTACACAAGAGGAATCATGGGAAATGTAGTTTGAAAGAGATCTAAATGTCCACAGGAAGTTTAGATCAGGGACCTCAAAATTAGTTCAAGGACTCCCAAATTTCCAATATCACATAACTCCAGACCCAGGACTCTATTCACTGAACCACCTACTTGCCTAAGGAGAAGGCAGCAATCTGATTACTACAGTGACTAATCATACCATGGCTTCTTTCAAATCTCAGTTAAAATCCTGCCTTCTAAAGAAAGGTACAATGCCAGTTCTCCTGAATTCTATTGCCTTCTCTGTTGATTATTTCAAATTTACTCTATAAATAATTGGAACATAGTTTGCATGTTATCTCTGCCTTTAATACTGTGAGACCCTTGAGAGCAGGAACTGTCTTTTACCTTTTCTTTGGATCCTCAGGGCTTAATACAGTGCCTGGTTCATAGTAAACAATAAATGCTTATTAACTAACAACTGACTAATGACGAAACATGTCTCCCACCTCTTGGCAGAAAGGTGATGGAGTAGAGGTGCCAAATGGAAGAGATATCTTCAGATATGGCCGATGTGTCCATTTGTTTTATTTAATTTACTTATTTGATACAAGAAAGAAGAAATGAGTTAGTTTATAGAAATAGGTTTTTACCTCCTCTGTCCCAAAGAATATGGTATACATGCACACACACATATATTTGTATACATGCACATGTATGGATATCTGCAGTCAGCTCAAACTGGTTCATGCAAGTTGATTGTTAAATTTTCTATATGCTCATTACATCTTGGAAATTAGCAAATGCTAAAAATTAGGGCTTGACTTATTTGGTTTTATTCATTGTATAATAAGCTAAGGATAGCTATGGAACAAATACTAATTGTGCAGATCAAAATTAAAAGTATGTCATGTGTACATTTTTTTCTTTTTTTCCTTTTTGAGAATTAATTGTTAAACATTTACCAGCATATTCCATACATTTATTTAAATATGTTTTTGTATAGGTATATGTAAGTGTATATGTATATCCATATAGAGAATTAACTAAGTAGATGATTGATAAATGATAGCAATAGGTGGATGGATAAGTAGGTAGGTAGATGGATGGATGGATAGATGAGTGAATGGACAGATGGATGGATGGATAGATAGACAGACAGAAGAGATAGATCTCTATCAATGAAGATTAGCAACTATTTTACAACTTATATGCAATATATGTAAGTTTGTCCATGTAGGTCATCTACTTGTATATAAACACAACCCACAGGGTAATATGGATAAATGTCTCTGGAATCTGGCTCATTCTTCTCTAAGAAAAAACTTTAACTTTTGCCCCCAAGGGAAGCAAAAGGGCTGTGTCTGGATGTTTGCTCCTTCTTTCACATATCTCCAAGAGGGGTATCAAATCAGAATTATGTCTGTTGCACAGAATGTCACATCATTCTTCCCACCAATTAAGAATCACCATATATATATATATATATATATATATATATATATATATATATATATAATGTATGTATATGTAAAACATTCCAAGCTTGGAAACCTGGGTTAAATATGTATTTTAGAGAATTGTGTGACGCTGAATGACTTACCCAGGATTACACAGCCAATGCAATAAGTATTAGAGGTAAAGCTCAAACTCAGATCTTTCTGACTCCTGGCATAGCTCTCTACTGCCACATGGTGCTTCTCATATATGTGCCAATGGGTACATATTTTTGTTTATTCTCAGTCATGTTCAACTCTGTGATTCCATTAGGAGTTTTCTTGACAAAGAAACTGGGGTGATTTGCCATTTCCTTCTCCAGCTCATTTTACAGAGGAACTGAGGCAAACAGAATTAAGTGACTTACTCAGGGTCACACAGTTAGTAGATATCTAAGGTCAGAGTAAACACAGGAAGATGAATCTTCTTGATTCAAAGCCCAATTTATCCACTGTGACAATGTACACATTAGATATAATCACAGTTGTGAAGGGATGAGACTTTCCTTCTGTGGCTCATGGAATTGTTGACATATGCTACTATATTTTGCATTACATCATATACTTGATTCCATTTGTTAGGGGCTAAGCTTGAGTCAGGGGAAGTCCCTTGTTGACAGGCTGGTGGTACAGTGGAATGCTTGTTACAAAGCTTGGTCTAGAATCATAAAGACCTGAGTTCAAATCTAGCCAGTGGAACAAACAGAGACACTTGTAGGTAAATCAGTAATAACAAAGGGAGATTTACTTAACCATGACAGAAGATAGTCAGCAAAGATTGTCATTAAGATACCTCAAGTTAATTTAGCTGCACAAAGCTCCTTTGTGTGCATTGCTCATCTTCCATCAGCCAAATACGGACAGAGCACATGGAATGTAATCTGACTATTTTATACCTAGGCAATCAGCAGAAGAGATGCTAACAGTCTGAGCCTTTAGTCCTTGAAGGCAATCAAGTCTCAAGTTGGCTCCAATACCTTTTTTTTTAACCCTTAACTTCTGTGAATTGGCTCCTTGGTGGAAGAGTGGTAAGGGTGGGCAATGGGGGTCAAGTGACTTGCCCAGGGTCACACAGCTGGGAAGTGGCTGAGGCCAGATTTGAAACTAGGACCTCCCGTCTCTAGGCCTGACTCTCAATCCACTGAGCTACCCAGCTGCCCCCTCCAATACCTTTTAAAGAAAAAAAACCAACCTCACTTCCATAATAAAAAGGGTCAAAATATTGCACCTATCATATTTCACCCTTTGATGTTAAGATCCTTAAGACCTTCTAGAGGACCTTCCACAACTTAAATAATTTGTCTTTTTTACTGATCAATCCTGACCTCCAGTATTTAAGAAGTCTGATATATGAATTTGGCAAGTAGGTGGCACATTGGTTAGAGTATCCTGCCTGGAGTTGGGAAGACCTGAGTTCAAATTCAGTCTCAGATATTTACTAGATGTGTGACCCTGGGTAATTCACTTAACCCTGTTTGTCTCAGTTTCCTCATGTCTAAATTGAGCTGGATAAGGAAACAGCAAACTACTCCAATATTTCTGCCAAGAAAATCCCAAATGGGGCCATAAAGAGTCAGACATGACTGAAACAACTGAATAACCAAAGAAAGACCCTCAGATTCCTCTATTTCCTCAAAGAAAACCCTTTCATCCCTTGTTTGGAAATGCCTGAAATTCTTTGAACAGATTACAGAAAATCTTCTATTCCTAATTGTCTAAACTGTCCAAAAGTGAAATTCTACCTTGTTAAGTGGTGAGTTCTCTATCAAAAAAAATTTTTCCCAAACCTAGATTACTACTTGTCAGGGATGAATGGCATGGAAGAAATTTTTAATCAAGTATAGCCTACTAGAGGACATGAGAGGTCCCTTTCATTTTGGGGAGTCTAGAATTTCACAGTTAAAGATAAAGCCTAAAACTAAATACCTATAGGCCATATTTAAAATAAGCTGGGCACTAGGAATATAAAGATAAACATAAAAAATTGTATCTGTCATCAAAGACTTACATTCTATGGAAAATTACAGAATGTAAATAAACAAATAAAGGAGTAGGTGCTAATAACTAAAGAGATGAGGACACAAATGCATCGGTATTGAGGAATGATATGGAACCCTTCATTGGATGGAAGCAACTTATACACAGAACCCCCAGGGCACTTCCCTTCTTTCCTCAATGAATTTGATACATGACTCACCATTTTTCTCTCTTCTTCAACTCTGCGTGCATATTAGGGGACTTTGACATATATATTGACTCTCTCTTTCTCTCTGTCTCTTTCTGTCTCTCTGTCTGTCTGTCTGTCTGTCTGTCTGTCTGTCTGTCTCTCTCTCTCTCTCTCTCTCTCTCTCTCTCTAACACCTTAACCACTCGGCTCCTTAATCCACTCTCATTCCATGAGATACTCCTCTATTCCACCTCAGCCACATACAAAGATGATCATACTCTTGATCCTGCCAGCAACCATAAATGTTCACCATGTTCCAGAATTCCAAAATCCTTATATGATCATACAGTATTAACTTTATACCTTTCCCTTTAACTTTCCTTACAAAACCCCACTCTTCGTCCACATCATGATTTACAATCCCTTGACCCTTTGATCTTTTTTTTCCCAGGCTCTCTCCCCTGCACTAGTCTCTGTTTCTTCTTTTTTCCATCTTTGTCTTTAGAAGGATCTATTCAACACTGCACTGTCCTTTTTCTTGCCCCTTATTGTATCACTAATTATGCTCTACCAAGATTCAGATCTGGATCTTTCCCACTATCTACAGCTTCCACTCTTACACACCTGCTGGTGAACAAAAGTGGAGAAAATTGGACAATTTTTCTAACTGGGTCCTCTACAAATTTATGTTTCACAATCTCAACTGGTCCCTCACTGCTGCAAGGCAATCTTATGATTATTGTTCTTCATATATAAAAAGGACCAAAATGGCATTGCTATGTTGTAATGTACACTGTGAATGATCAGACCAATATGAGCTTGGAAGACTCTACTACAGGTCAGGAACCAATGTCTATGTGAACTAATTATATCATACCTTTCTTATCAACTCACTCTCCCACTCTCCATAGCAGCTCTCTGAAATCTTTTTATCCTTCCTCAGGTCTCCCATACCTTCCCTACACACCCCTTTAGCTGAAATGTTTGCCTCACATTTTAGAAAAAAATGAGGTAATTCACTGTGAACTTCCTCTTTTCCTCTCTTCTTTATCTCCTTTCTCTCAGGTGCCTTTTAGAACCATTTCTTCCTTTACCACTGTCTGAGAGGTTGAAGTGGTCTTACTCCTTCTCAAAGCTAACCCTCTACCTATTCAAGTGATCCTATTCCATCCCTCCCTCTCCAACAAATTGCCCCTTCTGTCATTCTCACTCTGTCATTTATTTACAAACTACAAACATGCCCAAGTCTCTTAATCCTGGAGAAAACAAATCCTTATTTGATCCTTCCATCTCTGTTAACAATCCTCTGATATCTCTTCTGCCCTTTGTGCTAAACTCCTTGAAAAGGCCATCTAAAATATATGCCTCCACTCTCTCTCCTATCATCCTCTTATTAACTCATTTACAATCTGGCTTCTGAGCTCATACATTTCACTGAAACTTCTCTCTCCAAAGTTGTCAGTGACTTCTTAATAGCTAAATGGCCTTTTCTCATTCTCATTCTCCTTGACGTCACTACAGTGTTGGACACTGTAGATGACCTTCACTTCTTGATACTCTCTTCTCTCTAGGTCTTCAAGACTGCTCCTCCTTCTCAGCCTCCTTGGATGGATCCCCATCCAAAGTATACCTTTTAACATAGGTGACCCTCAAATCTTTTTCTCTTTTCTGAACCTAATACCTAGTTAACTGATTACCTAAGTACCTAAGTCCTTGTGTACCAGTGTGCTGTGGGTTTTTTAATTAATATATAAGAACTAAGTATCATATTTTTTAAGATTTATTAATAATAACTAACATAAAAAACCTAAAGCAAAAAAGCCAACTAACTCAGCCGTGCTCATGGAGAAGAGAGAAAAGAGAAAGGCAGAGCCTTAGAACTTATACGTGACCACGCAACATGGTAGAGAGATTAAAAGGAATTTTGAGAAATACTAAAGGACTTCTGGGGGATGAAGCCCAAGGGTTCAAAATCTCCATTTATATAGTGCCTATGGACCCAATAACATGAATATTTATTTACTTAAGTAGTTAGGTAATTAGGTAGTTCAGTGGATAGAGTTCTGGACTTGAAGTCAGAAAGACTCATCTTCCTGAGTTCAAATCTGGCCTTTGTCACTTACTAGCTATGTGGCCCTAGGCTAGTCATTTAACCCTGTTTACTAGTCATTATACCCTTATCTGTTTAAAAAAAAAAGGAGCTGGAGAAGGAAATAATGAAACACTCCAGTATATTTGCTAAGAAAACCCCAAATGAGGTCATGAAGAGTCAGACCCAACTGAAAAAATGACCAAAAAATATAACAATTAAGTACCTTAGGAACATAATTAACTGATTATGGAATACCTATATATCTAATTATCTAGACACTTTAGACCATTTTGAATGGAATTGAAGCAGCTTGAACCAGATTTTCAATTGGAAACAGATTGAACCTGTTTAGACTGGTTGGAACCAGATTTATGTAAATATCTCTCTTAAGTTCCTAAGTGTTTATTTACTTAATTACCTAAGTACCTAAGTGCCTGTGTATCTGAGTACCAAAGTGCCTAAACAACCAATTATCTAAATGTCTGAATATCTAAGTCTTATACTCAAGCACTTAAGTACTTAATAGCCTATTTAACTGATTACCAAAGTACCTAATAATTTATGGACTTAAGCACTTACTATGTCCCTGATTACTTATGTACCTAAGTAACTAAGTACTTAATGGTATAATGGTATGGATCTAAGTGCCAACATACCTAAGTACCTTATTACATTAATTACCTAAGTATGTACCCAAGTGACTGTGTATCTTTGCTGTTGTTGTAGTTTGTCCTTCCTTTTTATAGAAGATCAATGACATTTTGGGATGATATCTTAACTTGTGCATGAACTGAATCTAAATGAGGAGAAGTTGTCCAAGGTCTCACTCTCTCTCTTCTAGAGTCATCCAGGTCAGGACAACTGGTGATAGCCTGGGATGCAATGGATGATCTTGACATCTCTGATGTTTGACAAAGGTCTAAGAGCCTGCTTCAGTCTGCTTCATGGTCCTTTGGAATAAATTGTTCTCATCTACCCATTTTACTGGAGAAAGTCTTCACATGCTTGGAGTAGACAACCCCCTAATTTGCCAACAGGTTTGTAGGCCATTGGTTAACCTCAAACTGGTTTAGTCCGTTCATCAAGATGGTTTTACTAGAGTGTGACTACTGTACATGCTACAGCTTCTTGGAGCCACAGGTGAGAGTTGACTGTCGGGTGGACACCAAAGATGGATAAGGAGCCTTGAAAAGGGCTCAGCAAGTTTTCATAGCAGAGCTGCTCACCTCAGATGGGCTGGAGGAGAGCAGCTAGGTGGAATAGTGGCTAGAGTGCTAGGCCTAGAGTCTGGAAGACATAAGTACAAATCTGGTCTTATTTACTAGTTGTGTGACCCTAGGGAAGTCATTTAACCTTAATGACCTCAGGTTCCTCATCTATAAAATAAGCTAGAAAAAGAAAAATATCTGTTTCTCTCTGTCTCTGTCTCTCTCTCTCTCTCTCTGTCTCTCTCTCTCTCTTCCTCCCCCTGTCTCTGTCTCTGTCTCTCTCTTTCTCTTTTCTCTTTCTCTGTCTCTTTGTCTCTGTTTCTCTCCCTCTCAAAAGAACACCACCCCGCTTCCTTTGCTATGCTGACCACATATCATCTCTAGGGCTGAGACCCAACTGGTTAGCAGTTTGATTAAAAGGAAAAATCAGCCACAAGGACCAAAGAGCAATACCTAGTGGTATATCCTGTCCTCCTTCTGCTGGTTCTCTTTCTTTTCTCTCTCAGTTTGCACTTGGACTGTGTACCTCATACCCTGGTTCCAAAACACACACACACAGACACACACACACAAACACACACACACATGTTTTGTTTTGTTTTTTGTTTTGTTTTTACCTGAACCAATTTCACCAATTTGAACTGGCTTGAACTGACTCCAATTGGTTTGGACAAGTTTAAACCTGACTGAATTTGGCCAGTGTTGATTGAATTGAACCAGTTTTGACTGGGTTTCATAGGGTTTGTCTGGTTTCAGCCAGTTTAAACTGGATTAAACAGTTTCAACAGGTTAGAGTAGATTGAACCATATTATTCCTATGCACCTATGTGCCTTTATCCATAATTATCTAATTAAGTACTTAACTGATTGCCTAACTGCCTATATATCTAAGTACTAAAGTTCCTAAGTAACTGAATAGCTAAATACCTGAGTATCTAATTTATCTAATTGCCCAAGTACCAAAGTGCCTGTGAACCTAACTACCAAAGGGCCTAAGAGCCTAATTATCTAATTACCTGAGTACCTAAGTCCTATACAAAATGCCTGTGAACTTAATATCAAAGTGTCTTAATTACCAGAACTAGTTTGACCAGCTTGAATCAGATTGAACCAGTTTGAACTCGTTTCGACTGGTTTAAACTGGACTGAACCAATCTGAACTAGATTTCCCTAGTTTGAGCAGTTTGCCTGTGCACTTATATACTTGAGTTCCTAATTCCCTCTATACTACTTCATTAGTTCTGGTGGATTTAATTACCATCTCTGGTGTCCTTCAGTCTCTAATATCCAACTGCCTTTCAGACTTCTCAACCTGAATGTCCAATACATTCCAAACAGAACTCATTATTTCTCCCCCTAAACCTCACCCTACCTCCTAAATGCCCTTTCCTGCAGAAGAATAACACTATCCTTCTAGTCCCCCAGGCTTACAATCTAGGAATTACCCTGAATTCCTCACTTTCTCTCACACCCCATATTTGATCTTTTGCCAAGGCTCTCTGAGCTATTTGCTTTCTATTTATCCTGTATTTTTTTATATATTTGTTTGTATGTTGTCTCCCTGTTAGATTGTAAGTTCCTTGAGGGCAGGGATTATCTTCTGCCTCTTTTTGTATCCCTATTGCTTAGCAAAGTACCTGGCCCATAGTTGGCACTTAATGTTTATTGATCATTTGATTGATTATCCATTGACCTCAATTTCCTCATTCATGAGATAAGAGTTTGAACTAGATATCCCCCATAGTCCCTCCAATCTGTAGATCTAGGGATAGGTGGTAGCAGTGAAGTCTCTGGTACTAAGGCTCTTGTTCATTTCTTGTATCCTAGGAGCCCTAACCAGTTCCATTCAGCTCTCCTCACTTCAACTCTTCATCTCCAACCAGAGACCTATACCTGCATGCTTTCTTTGAATCCAGACGAAGGGTTCTCTTGGAGGGAGAAGCTATAACAAAATTAATGGGGCCTGAGAAAAGTGATAACTTGAGAAAGACATAACTCAGGCCTAGGGCTTCCCAGGAGTTTTTCCAGCACCAAATAATCTAATGAGCAATCTCTCCTTTCCTTCAGAAAACAAATTCCTGTGAAGGTCAATATCTTATTTTCACATGGCATGTATAATCCTGAACTGGCCACTCCTATAGCAACCTTTGCAAAATCCTTTGGACCTGGTGGCAGCCTTAATTAAAAGAGACATTAGAACCACAAGAAGATGGTGGACTCCCAGACACTGGCCACAATGGCCCAGCTATCCAGCCCTACCCGAGAAGCACTTAGCCTGTACAAATCAACACTGAGAGGTAAAGTGTTTAGTTCCGACTGTCAGAAAAATTCTGTAATAGTCAGAGCTGTCCATAAGTGAAATGAGGTATCTGGGAAGATAGTGAAATGAATTCCTCTACCTGTAAAAAATCCCTAGCTTTGTTCAAAGCTCAAGCTCAAGAGCCATTAACTATGTAATCCCTCCAGGTGCTAGTGCTCCCCACCTCTGAAATTTCTTTCTATTTGCTCTATATATTTGGTAGGCATTCTTCCTATAATTGTTTCATCTCTGTGATAGCTGTTAGGTTTAATTAGTTATTAATTAAGTTATATAGCAATAATTAGAATATCAATATCATCTATAACATAGCTAAGGGGCCTCCAGAATTTCCCACTGGGGAAATTGGAAGACACTGATATGGGATATGGGCATCTAGATATCATAATGGATAAAGTGCTAGGCTTGAATTCAGGAAGACCTGAATTCAAATCTGGCTTTAGACACTTACCAACTGTGTAACTCTGTGCATGTCACTTAACCCTGTTTGCCTTTTTTCCCTCATCTGTAAAATAAGCCGGAGAAAGAAATGGAAACCACTCTTTGCCAAGGAAACCCCAAATGGGGTCACAGAGAGTCAAACATGACTGAATGACTGAAAAATAACAGGATGGATAAGATCTTTACATATGTAGGGGCTTGAGAAATTCTATTTTCTGTTTTTTTATGATTTGAAATTTTTTATTTAATTAATTTAGAATATTTTTCCATGGTTACATGATTCATGTTCTTTCCCTTCCCTCCTCCCATTCCCCTCCCGTAGTCAACAAGGAAATTCCAGTGGGTTTTACATGTGTCATTGATCCAGACTTATTTCCATGTTATTAATATTTGCACCAGAATGATCCTTTAGAAACTACATCCCCAATCATATACCCATCAACCCATGTGATCAAGCAGTTGTTTTTCTTCTGTGTTTCTACTTCCACAGTTCTTTCTCTGGATGTGGATGGCGTTTTCTATGTTCTTAAGAGAAAACACATTCAAACATTAAAGGCATAGAGGCAGAAAACTTCTGAATCAATCTGCCAACCTGATATGGGAAAGGGACAGCTGACTTTGGGAGTCAGACAACTGGGTGATGATTTAGAGATAAGTAGCAGCAAGCTGGCACAATAGGTTGGAGATGTTGAGTCCAGAATGCCACAGAGTGCCAGTGGCCATGGCCTATATCTCTTCTCAGCTTCCTTTTGTGTATTGTCTCTTCCAGCATTCCCCATCCTGTTAGACTGTAAGTGCCTTGATGGTAAACTGGTCCATAGGAGGCATTTAATAAATGTTTATTGTATTGTATTGTATTGTATTGTATTGTATTGTACTTGCAGTGACTAGAACCATATATAGGGAAAACTGATCACTGGTGAGAGAACCAAGATTGAAGTGTAGAAGCAGAGACTGGCAGAGGTTCAGAGTTCTGGAGGTTGTCAGCTTTTATGAAAAGTAGAGGGTTTTTGAGGAGGTGGAGTAGGGAATCTCTCTCCTTGTGATTTATCTTCCTCATTTGACCTCTCATCACAATCTATGGGAGAGAATGGTTAGAAATCTCCCTGGATTTTTGGTTAAATTCACTAGAGGAGAGAACATTGGGAAATATTTCAGAAGATGGTTGAGCAGAAGGCTCCATGTGGGAATCCACCATGTTTCTTGTATGTTTCCTCTGTGGACTTTGTAGGTGGATCCCTTACCTCTGGTGACTATGTAGAGTATTGATATGGAAGGGAAATTCCAGATATAGATTGGGGGACAGGGGAGAGCCATAAATTTTCCGCTTAAAAAAATTCTAAGTCATATTTTTACATCATCCCATAGCTTATATTTAAAACCAATTAGGATGAGTTTTTACATGCCCAGCTGCCTGGAGTCGTGTGAGGCATGAAAGGCTCTGTGATCGGTGTCAGAGGGACTGTGGGAAGAACACCTGGCTGGTGACTTGAGCATATCAACCCATTCTGACATTCCTACTCAGGTATTGCACTCTCTTACTGGATAATTTATATAGGCAGCAAAATATCGCACCTTTGTCGTCTCAAGGAAGGCAACGCACAAGCCAATCTGGGTTGTTTAAACTACTGCAATGCACCAAGTATAGACACAAAGTGGACATGCAGCCCACAGGTGTGTGTATATATGAACATACACATATATACACAGATAATCTATATAATACTACAAATATAGCATATACCATATATATACTATATATTTATATATTATATATAAAAGACATAGTATGTTATATATATATATGCTATACATTGTATATATTATATATCATATATTATAGATAATACTTTATATAATGTAAATAATATTTATATACACTCAATACCATATATGCCATATATACACATACCACATACATCATATATGGTATATATCAGATATATACCATACCAATAGTATATATGTGTGTATTGTTAAGTTTAATTTAGACACCCCAAATCTATGATATTCCTAATAGAATATACATATACTAGTCTTGGAGTCAGGAGGACCTAGGTTCAAATCTGGTTTCAGACACTTCATAACTATGTGACCCTGGGCAACTTATTCAACCCCAATTTCCTGAGCCTTACTGCTATTCTGTCTTAGAATTGATACTGACAGAAGGGAAAGATTTCCTTTTTCAAAATGCTATGTATGTGTGCACAGATACACATCAGTATATTATAAATAAATATTCATATATAAATAAATATAAGTAGATATAAATAAATATGTGTGTGGGGATATACATGTATAGATGTGTATTTATTTAGATGTGTGTCTATTTCTGGTTATATGTCGTTTCCTCCTGGGGAACAGGAACAGTTTCATTTTTGATTCTTTATTTCCAGCATTCTGCACAGCGCCTGGCCCATTTTTTTTAGTTGTCACGTGGATTTAGGATTTCATTGTTGTAGGGAACTTTGGAGAGAATTCCTTCCAAAACAGATCTACAATCGTCCTAAACCTCATAATATGTGTGGACAGTGAGAGATTAAATGACTCATTTGGGATCATTCAACCAGTATGTGTCACAGGTAGGACTTGAAATCAGGTCTTTCTCTCACCATATTTAGACTTCTAGCCACTACAACAGGCTAAGAGGTGCTCCATAAATACTTGTTGGATGAATTGATGAATAAATCTCATCCTTCATCCATCATCAGTTTCCCCTCCTGCAAAAGAAGAATAGTAATAGTTCCTACAATTCCAGGGTTATTGCAAGGACTAAAGAGCTAATATTTATAAAAATGTGTAGCAGAGTGTCCGGCACATAGTAGGCACTAAATAAATGTTTGTTTCCTTCCTTCCTTCCTTCTGATAGCTAAGAACCTACTTCCATTGTGAGGGCCTGGAAAACAAGACTAACTTTTCCTTGAATTCTTAAAAAAGATGAGCATGTTAAGGTTTTTTAAATAAATAAATATATATGTAAAATAAATTAAATATATACCAATACTATTCAATTGAATTCAGATTGTTTCCTTCCATTCTTCATCTAAGGACCTGGAGGATCAAATACTCCCTCCTCTGCTTGCTCCAAGAAGTTTGGGGGCCGGAAAGAGAGCAAAGAAATATGTGCATGAAATTTGGGCTGAGTCCAGGATTTCAGAGCGTGGAGGGAGGTTCCCTAGGGGTCTCTGGGAAATGATGAATAATGACTTTAGATAGGGAAAATAGGTCAAGATCTGCGACTCTTCCCAAGCATTCTCTTCAGCCAGGGTTGGGCAGCATGAGCTTAAAATGATATCTGAAGCCATTTTATTATATTCCACAAGCCAAAAATCTCTTTAAATGTTGTTCTCTCTTTGGGGCTCTGCCCAAATCCACACATACCTTTACAGACTTTAATATGAGAGTCCAGATTGTTCCCACCCTCACCTCCTGCTCCCCCACCATCACTGCCATCACGTGGGATTCTGGTGCCCCAGGCCAGCAAGGGAGGATTCCCAAAGGCATAATACAATTAGACTGGAGGGTGTATGAAAATGTAACGATGTTGGAACACTTTCTCTAGTGGGGCCCTGGCTTTACCCGCAGTGAAATAATTTCTGAAATAATAACAGCAGTCACACTTCAATGCTTTTCATATTTGTAACTCAAGATAATCAGGAAAGTAACAAGAAAAACAATGTCCCTTTCCCAGCAAGGAGTTATATAGCTCAGACCAGCCTTTTTTGGGTTATTGTTGTTTTTACCTTGGAGAATGAATGGGTTTGATACCAGTGCCCTCTTCTGGAAAGGAAAGTTCTCACAATATTGGATGAAACCAAAGAATTTAGAAAGCCGGATGCTGTGAAATTCTCAGATCTGGAAGGCAGGGTTTAGTGTTATGAGATATCCCTACTTCCCACCGGCCACCATGACACCATCACCTGGACCTACAGTACCCCATCCTCTGACCCTGGGTCACTCTGTTCTGATGGGTCAGCACTCGCCTTTATCTTCTCCACACCAGGATGATGAGCAGGTGCTTCCACCCACCCCACCTCCACCTCCACCTCCTCTTCATGTATTGTCTTCTCCCATTAGAATGTCAGCTTCTGAAAACTAGAACATTGTATACAGTAACAGCAATACTGTTTGATGAACAAGTGTGACTCACCTAACTATTCTCAGCAATACAGTGATCCAAGACAGTCCCGGAGACATATGATGAAAAATGCCTTTCGCTTCCAGAGAAAGAACTGATGGAGTCTGAGTGCAGACCAAAACATATTATATTTCACTCTTCTTCTTTTGTTTTTTTTGGTTGAGACCTCTTCCACAAAATGACTAATATGGGAAAATGTATTACAAGATGGCACATGTAAAATTGATTTCAGCTTGTTACCATCTCAGGGAGGAGGAAGGGTGGGAGAGAATTTGGAACTCAAAAAAACATTTTTTTAATAATGTGAAAAGTTGTTTTTACATAATTGGGGGGGGGAATAAAATGCTATTTTCTAAAAGAATGTAAGCTCTTTCAGGGCAAAGGCAGTATTGCTTATATTTGTATCCCCAGCTTAACACAGTGTCTGGCATATAGCACATACTTAATAAATATTCTATCCTCAGACAGGGAAGGCAGGGACTGATAGCCTTCTTTAGGTCTATGCCAATATACTTCTGTGACAAGCATGGAAGGCATAGAGGGGTAGGGATGGGGAGGGGGGAGGTTTAGGAAGAAACCAAAAGAAAAAATGACTCCACTGGCTTTAATGAACCCCAATCTGTTTTCTTGACCATCTTGCTTATTCTACTGATTTTCTCTTCCATTGAAACTACAATAAGAAGATAACAGCCTGGCCATTTCCTGAGCAGCCTTATCATTCAAATACCCTGAGGTGCACTGTAACCAAATAATCAACCAAGTTATTAAAGCGTGCAAGTGAACCATAGGCTTCTATAAAAGTAAATGACCTCAATGGGGATACAGATCCTTGCCTATTATTGTTTGGGGGTATTGCATAAGACCCAACTGAGGCTATTTTTCAAGAGCCAAGAGCACAAGATGTTGAATAGCAAAATCATGAAAATCTTCAGCCTTTCCCAAGGGACACTGAACCAGAAAACTAAAGTAAGACTTGGTCTTCACTAGATCTAGCCCATTTCTAGTTCTAGTGGGTTTGAGGAACTGCATTAGGACAAGGAAAAATGAGTTCTTTGAAAGCAGAAATTATTTTTTTTTCTTTTTCTTTTTCTTTTTCTTTTTTGCCTCTCTCCACATCCTCAAAGTCAGTGCTTGACATATAGTGGACATTTAAATGATTGTTGACTGACCAACCAACTAATTTACTATACAATCAACAAAGCCCTCTTCTTCTTCCTGGTAGGTTGTTCTAGTTCTGGCCAGGCTATACTGGTCTCTCAAAATAGGCTCCAGGACCTTTGGAGAAGCCCAGCTCAAGAGCCCCAAGAACAGCCAGCCCATCTTCCCATCCTGCCCAATAACCCCACATTCAGCTCTGCTCTTTCTCCCCAGCCCTTCCCCAGCTATCATTTAGCTGGATTACCTGTGATGTTGGACTAAAACAGACCATTCAAAAGAAAAAACAGTGGAGATCCTTAGCATTATATAGGAAGTGATACAGACTTAAATGAAAATCTCATGAAAACTATTATAGTAATAAAAAGTTAGAGGAGAGGAGATGGGAAGAATGAAAATAATAATAAAAACACATTTATATAGTTCTTTAAGGTTATTTCTTTACTACAATATTGTGGAACAAGTAGTATGTTTTATTTACATTTTAATTATAAAGCAGATAAATTTAGAAAAGGAAGGTACCTCAGAGGCCATCTTAGAGAGGAAACTGAGGTCCAAGGAGTTTATCAATTGGCCAGGCAATTAGCATTTTTTAAGCACCTAATGCACCAGGCAATGTATTAAGCACCAAAAATACAAAGAGGGGGGCTGTAGTCCCTACTCTCAAAGAGTTCATAGTCTAATGGAGGAGACAATAAATAAACAGCTACGTATAAATAAAATATATTCAGGAGACATTGGGGATAGTCTCAGAGGGAAGGCGCTAAGGTTAAAGAGGACTGGGAAAAGCTTCTAGCAAAAGAGAGGATTTTAGCTGGGATTTGAAGGAAGCCAGAGAAATCAGAGGGCAAAGATGAGATAGAAGAGTGTTTAGGGACAGCTAGTAAAAAAACATTGGGTAGTGAAATAGAATGTCTTGTGCTAGAAACAGTAAGAAAGTCAGCAAAGGACTCAGGAGCCAGGAGACCTGAATTCAAGTCCCAGTTCTGCTAATAACTAACTCTTACTTTAAGCAAATTAGCCAATTTCTCTCTGGGCTAGTTTTTCATCTATAAGATGCTTTTGTTGTTGAGTCCCTTCTATCCTATTTCATCCTTTGTGACACCATTTTGGAATATGTTTTGGAGAAGATACTGGAGTGGTTTGCCATTTCCTTATCCAACTCATTTTAAAGATGAGGAAACTGAAGCAAACAGGGTTAAGTGAATTGCCTAGGGTCATACAGCTAATGTCTAAAGCCAGATTTGAACTCAGGAAGATAAGTCTTTCTGATTCCAAGTCCAGTGCCCTATCCATTGTACTACCTAGTGGATGATCTCTAAGATCTCTTCTAGCTCTAGCAGTCTTTGAAATGAGCAATAAAAAGGGAAAACAAATTGTCCAAGATGGTATACACACTCAGGTCCTCTGACTTCAGGTTAGCATTACCTCCTCCTCTTTTTTTCTTCACATTTTTATCCCCTCTTCCCATCAGAAAGGGAGCAGAAATTAGCTGTAGAATCACTTTATTGAACAGGAAAGACTAGTCTAGAATAGCCTTGACTTGGCAAGCATAGACTGAAATTGGAAGCCTTCCAAACTAGTCCTGACATCTCAATCACCAAGTGAAGAAAACAAGTTTTATGGCATATTGGCTGCCACCAGGGTTCTAGTCAAAATTCAAAGTAGACAAAGTTGTCTTTGGAATCTCTCCACCTCTATCTCTAAATCAACCCTTCACTCAGTGGCTTTGCCTTCCTCATACTTTCCTGCTCCTTGTGCTTCATGAATATCCAAGGTCTCCCATCCTTCCCATGTCTCTCTCATAAAGCACCCCATTCTCCAAGTTTCCTTCCTTCCACTTACTTCATCCTCAAACCTTATACTCCGACTCTGCCAAAAGGTCCTCCCCTCATCCAGGAAAGAGTTTGACCACAAAGCTGATATTTTCATCTCCTCTTTTAGTTGAAAAAAATAAGATGATATGGAAAGTATCTTCTTTGAGCAGAATTAATCAATCAATTGATCAATCAACTATTTATTAAATGATACTATCTGCACAGCATTGTGCTAGGTGTGGTGGATACAAATACAAAGGATGAAAAAAACCCATACCCAGAGAGCTCATATTCTAATGAGGGAGACAAGTACACGTTAAAGTTATATAAAATAAAGTGAATAAAAACAAATATATTCAAAAAGAAAGGCAGTTTGAGAGGAAGGAGGACTAGCAGCTGAGGGATCAGGAAAAGACTTTTGCTAAAGATAGTGGTTGAGCTGCATCTTAAAGGTAGAGAGGGACTCTGTGAGATCAAAGCTTGACTTCTTGACCAAAGCTTTGGAAAACAACAACGGGCCCTTGCAATCTCCTGAAAACTAGGAAGAATATATTTGCCAGAGGCTTGACAACCTGATTGAAAACACTTCAATCAATCAATTAGTAAGGATTTACTAAGTGCTTACAATGTGCCATTCAGGCTACTGAGGAGACAAAGAAAAAGTTAAAAATTGTCCTTGCCCTCAAGTTTCCATTTTAATATGGGGAGACCATATGCACATAAATACAACACACATACACATCTTTGTGAGGGGTTGGTACCATGGGCTGGAGGGGTAAAGTCAGTTAGGAAAGCCACCAATACCAATTCTTTTAAGGAGTTAGGGATAGGGTGAGGACTAGAGATGAAACGTCCTTTCTTCTTAAAGGTAGGAGTCCCTAGCCTTCTAGGCACTGAATTCCCCAGACAGAATTTATAAATGCCAGCATATACTGATAGCCCCCACTCTCCTGGGACTTGAACCACCATAGATAAAAATGCTGGGTTTGACATCAGGAAAACTTGAGTTAAAATCCTGCTCTAGACATTTACTAGCTCTATTTATTTTGTCTTAGGTTCAATTTCCTCATCTGTAAACAGGAACAGCCCATCAGTCATCACTTGCTCTTACCACATGATCATCCCACATCCTTTTCTCTAATATTCCCTTGTACTTTTGTTTTGGCAAAGTGTGTCTGTGTGGATTGATAGTTCATATAAGAATGGATAGTTTGCCTTGTTTCAATCCATAAGTATTATAATTAACACACATTTTCTAGACCAAAGGTCATAGGATCATAGATCTTCCTCTTAATCTTGTTGTGAGGATCAAATAAGACTTACAAAGCACTTTGCAAACCTTAAAATATCATATAAATGTTAGCTATCTTCAAGGGACAGCTAGATGGCTCAGTGGATAGAGTGACAAGCCTGAAGTCAGGAAGATTCATCCTAGGCAAATCAAATCACTTAACTCTCTTGGCCTCAGTTTACTCATCTGTAAAATGAACTGGAGAAGGAAATGACTAACTACTCCATTATCTTAGCCAAGAAAATCCCAAATGCAATCACAATGAGTTGAACATGATTGCAAATGGCTGAACAACAACACAATTATGAATGAGTAAGAAATATTTTGATTTCTTTAAATGAAAAGTATTTGTGCAAAGTAATTAAAAAAGGTATTAGAGCTCTCAGTTGTTGGCTAGCTGACATTATTGTACAGTCATTAGAAAATACTCTGGAGCAAAAGTTCACTGCAATACAGAAAAATGCATGTACTTAACCTGAAAGATCCCCAAACTTTTAGATACCTATCCAGGTTTTAAAGCATCCCCACAAGAACCAGTCAGTAATTATAAAATATCAAGCATGAAGAGCTCACTCAAATCACTGCAACGAGTTCATTTCTAAAGCCATTTGTTAAGTTATCGCTTCTGACTATTGCTCGAGCCTCACTCCCACTTGCCAAGCCAGAAGAAACATCTAATTTTAGCTCCATCTTCTTCAACCTCTAACCTTACTCAGGAAAGAATTTTCTTCAGAGCTCTGAAAGTTGAATCTTCTCATAATGAACACTTAAAACAGACAAAAAGGGGTTGGGGGTGGGGATGGGGGAGAATCTCAGCTGAGAATCTTTTCACAGACCAACTTGAAAGGAGTTATTAAAAAAAGAGTGCAAAATACACACTAATCAAGCCTGTAGCTGCCTGCCTTGAAAGGCTGGGCTGTGGCCAGTATTTTCCATTAGTTTTTTGGAAATGTCAGTTATCAATGCTGCTTCCTGTAGTGGCACCACAAAGTAGGGGTGTCCATGAACTATTATATTATAGCACCAAACTCAAACTTGGAAGTCCTGGGTTCAAGTTTATAACTAGCTGTTTGACTTGGGCCAAGTCTCTTAACTAAGCAACTTGTTGTTTTTTCATCTTCCACCTCCTTGCCTTTGCATTGGCTAATCCCCATATTTAGAATGTCCTCCCTCCTCACTTATCCCTGCCAACTTTCCTGATTTCCTTAAAGACTCAGTTCATATCTTACCTTTCCTGATACTCCTAGCTCCTTCCCTTCTTAGATTTTCTTACATTCTACTTTGTATGCATCTTATAGATAGCAAACTATACATATATGTATATATGTACACATAACTATATATATATATATGTATATGGAGAGAGAGAGAGAAAGAGAGAGAGAGAGAGAGAGAGAGAGAGAGAGAGAGAGAGAGAGAGA
>NC_058132.1:225025995-225078648 GCF_016433145.1 Gracilinanus agilis
GCCTCAGTTTCCTCATCTATCAAATGATCTGGAGAAGAAAATAAGAAATGGGGAGAGAGAGAGAGAGAGAGAGAGAGAGAGAGAGAGAGAGAGAGAGAGAGAGAGAAAGAAACACCCTTTTAGGAATCGGAAATGGAGATGACCTCTAAAGATTTCTAAATGACTTGCAACATTGCTCTATAGTGAAAAGAGTCTTTGCATCATTTGCTTCATGGTTCAAAAATAAAGTTCATTCCAGTGGTCCACAGTCCTACACTCCTGATCTTGATAAACACTATAGAAGCTTTGGGCAAAGAGAAAAGATGAAAGAGCCCCAAGAGGCCAGGAAATCACATCTTCACAAAATAAGAGACCTGCTAATTATGAAGCAGTCAATTGTAAAGTATCTAATTGTGAAGAAAGCACTTTACCAAAAGGAGGAAATAACAAGGATTCCATTCAAAGGGAGAATGAGATCTAGGCCTGGCAATCAGAAGGCTAATACAAACAAACAATAGCTGGGCTGTTGGGGCTGGCAAAGTTGCTAGGAATGGAGCCTGTGCACATTACCGTGACAGGCAAATACAAACATCGAGAAAACACTTAATCTTCCCGTTTATCCCCAGAAGGACTAATAACAGGTAGTGATGTGGAGAGGCCGCATTCTTCTTCATTTGGAAACAAGCAACTCCTATTGCTCTACTCCAGAAGTTTATAGACCAAATACCAGCTCGCACTAAAACTGCCATATATTATAAACTTCAACTGGGAAGTGAATCCATCACATTCTCTCTCTCTTGAGAATATTCTCCTTTCAGACTATAAAACCCATTACTACATCTCCTGTAAAAAAATAAAAGTCAAATATAGGCTACTACCAACGAACAAGTTACTTTTTTATTCAAGACCCTTGCTAACTTTGTTTTACTTGACTTGTTAGCTAGCTATTTGTTTTGTTTGTTACAATTTTTATTTGTTCCATTTTTTCATTCCTTTGTATGTATCTGTATGTATCTGTGTGTTCCTGCTTGTGTACATTTGTAATTCGTGGAACTTTAGAAATGGAAAGACCCTCAGAGATCATTTAGACCAATTTTATGGATGAAGAAACTGAGGCACAAAAAGATAAAGTCTCTCCCCAATCCAATGCTTCCTCTATTCAGTTGCCAAAGTGATTCTCCCAAATAGTAGATCTGCTCAAATCACCCTCCCTACTCAATAAACTCCAGTGATCCCCTATTACCCTCAAGATCAAATATAAAGTCCTATGTTTGACATCCCAAGCTCTTCCCTATCTTTCCAATCTTCTTAGTCATTATTCCCTTCCACACTTACTACCACCCAGCTCTATTGGGCTCCTCGCTCTTCCTCATACACTTCCTCATACACATTCTTCATCTCTTGTCTCCATGACTATGCCGACTGAACCCTCCAAATCTGGAATTCTCTTCCATCAGCCTTATTCTTTGCTGCTGATTTCCTTCAAGGCTCAACTCAAAGTCTGCCTTCAGAAGGAGGCTTGTCTAAGTCTCCTCAAGCTGCCAATGCCTTCTCCTCTAGGATTACCTTTATTCTTGTCTATACCTAGTTCCTCAATAGAATGTGAACTTTTGAGGGCAAGGACTATTGTTTGCCTTCCTGTATCTTCAGTGCTAAGCTGGCTACTTGGTAATGAATTCTTTGATCTGGTCATCCCAGTACTGTCCCCATAGCATTAAGTTACAGTAATGCCAATGAATAGCTTTCTTGGCTATCATTTGTTCCTTCTCTCTCTCTTTTTTTTTTAACCCTTACCTCCCATCTTAGAGTTAATACTGTGTATTGGTTCTAAGGCAGAAGACTGGTAAGGGCTAGGCAATGAGGGTTAAGTGACTTGCCCAGGGTCACACAATTAGGAAGTGTCTGAGACCAGATTTGAACCTAGGACCTCCCATCTCTAGGTCTAGCTCTCAATCCACTGAACCACCCAGTTGCCCCTGTATTTTCTCTTAAAGGCAAGATGCATTGAAAAAATCCATAATTCAAGTTTCTGGTTATCTGAATTTTGGATGGACAAAATTAATAAAATTTTTCTTCAAAGAAGAATAAAACAGTTTGATAAGATCAGGCAGCTTAGTATAGTGGATAGAATTCATGGATTTAGAGTCAGTTAGAGTTCAAATCCTGCCTTTAATTTTTATTAGCTCTATGGCCATAGATATCACTTAACCTGTCTGAGGTTCTAACAACTCTCCATCTTTGGATTATCTACTAAGTTATAGGTTTCTGGATGAAAACAAATAGATTCTCTGTTGGTACTGACACACGGACATTCTGGTCAAACTATATTTCTTTCCCCAAAGGGAGGAGGGAATGGGTAGACACAAACATAGATCCATGAATGTCTAGCCTTGAAAGACCTGTCATTTGGGCCCAGAGTATCTGGAGCTTTGCTCCCTCTGTGGGCTGTACTACTAACCATGTAGTTGGAATGGGTTTAGTCCTTGGAAGCCTGGCCTCTGGTGAGAAGAGACTCCCTTTTCTCACATTTATTGGCTCATTAAATTCTCCACCTGGGAGCAATTTTAATTATAGTCAATTAGATTATGGTTCATAAGTCTAGGGGGTGTTTGCTAAAAATGAGATAGTAAAAAGGTACACAATGTAAAGTATTTCTCAGCTATGGGATAGGTAATTCATTTCTACACATTAAAAAAGAAAGGCGAAACATAAAAAACTCAAGTACTCATTAACAGAATAGAAATAAGTAACAACGCATTACCACTGGTATTACCCCCCTTAAGCATCATCAGAATAGAAAGCAGTTTGCTATATATAGCATTTTACATTTCACCTCAGCAAGGTACTGTCTACACATGTCTCTGCGGATAACATATCCAGGCTGGGGTCAGTCTTCTTGTCTGACTGACCTCTCCAAGAAGGCTATAATTGTCACTGGAGGCTGCTCTTACCTCCATACCACTAGAAATCACAAGATCTTTGGGATACTCATTTGCCTGAGATCAGTAAAGAACAGACACAAGAGGCAAAGGCAGCCAGAAGCCCTGGCACAGATTCACTTGTTTCAGTCCATGCTCCATGTGGGAGCAACAGAAGGAGCCGCCATGATATCACAGGAGAGAAGCACCTGCCTTTCACCATCCTTCATTGGAATAATGCCACCTGGAGAATCACAACAAAAATGTCTAAGGCAGAAATTGTTTTTTCTGTTAACAAAAAAGACTGAAGAGGTCCAGGAATCTCTCAGGATTTACCAAATCATTCTAAAAACACCATGTCTTATCAGCAACAAACAGGAAGTTTTCCTTCTCAAACTCCTGTATGCATCCTTGTCCAGCTTATTCACGGTTGGTATATAAAGAAGGCACCTGGAGTCTGTTGGTGACTTTCAGCTGCCTTTACCTTCCTGAGTGTAAAGCAATGCTAGCCCCCAGCTGCTGGCTCAGCCCTAACCTGTAATTCTGGACAGAGCTGGGTTTCCCTGGGGTCACCCATGAATTGCTCTGTTTCTCAGGAACCAAAATAAACACCTGAGAAATTGCGTGGCTTTTGGTGCTGCTGACTGACACATGTCTGCTTGCCTCCTTTTTGATGTGGGCCATCGGTGCTTTGCACATTACCAATAATCCCTGAGGAGTGAGATTTAAGTAATGTTCGGCTATATTTTTATTGCTTGAAATGTAGAACTGGACTAATTTATCATGCTCAAGAGACAGCAGCTGCTGAGCTAGATCACCCTGCTCTCAGACCAATTTAAGTTAAACAGAAATAGAGATAATTTCAGATTTCTTTTCCCCAGCAATACATATTTTCTTTCAGGGAAAAGTATCTTTCTTACTCTTCTTGTTTTCTTCATTTTCCTAATATAATTAGGGTTTTATCAGATGAGAACTCTTAGAATCTTAAATATTCACAAACACTGAGCAATACTGAGATTCTATGAGAAATGTTTAGCTAGAGAGAAAACCAGCCATGGGCTGACAGGATCCCACCCGCCATTTTGACTGTTAAAGGCCTTTGTCTGATGGGGTCTTTACCACTTCACTCTTCAGAAAGGAATTCAATGGATGGTAATGAGATACTATTATGCCATCAGAAATGGCAAACAAGACAATCACGAAAAAAACATAGGAAAGGCATGAAATGATGCAAAGTGAAGTGAGCAGAACCAAGAGAATGTTGTACACAGTAACAGCAATTTTGTATGATGATCAGCTGTGAAGAACTTAACTATTATCGATAAACCCAAGGCTCCAGGATAATTCCAGTGGACTCATGGAAATTAAAAAAGGTTACCCACTGCCATAGAAGGAATGGACAAGAGATTGAATGCAGATTGAAGGATATCATTTTTCATTTTATTTCTTACATGAATTTTTCTCTAGTGTGAGCAATATGTGTCATATTTCACAATATGACAAACATGGAAATATACATTGTATGTGTAATTTATGACATACTACCTGCCTTCTTGGGGAGGGTGAGAGAGAGAACATGGTTTGCAAAATGTCAGAAAATGATCACTGAAAATTATATCAACGAGTAATCTATTTTAAAAATTATTTTAAAAAGAAAGGAATTCAAAAAATTGACTTTACATTTTTCTTTAAGTAACTTTATTAGCAGATATTATTCTTATATAATTAGTTAAATAATCTTTGTGACACGAACAAGTTAAAAGGAACCTGAATTAAAGAAAACATCTGTTAGTAATATCTTTGATACAGTAATATCCTAAAACCTCTTTTTATAAGGTTCATGGGCAAGTTCACAGATGCTAAGTTAAGAACACTAGATGACATATATACATTCCACAAACATTTATTATGCATCTTTTATGATTTGGACACTACAACAGACCCTGGAGATGCAAAGACAAACAAAAACAGAAGAATCTTTGCCTTCCATTTTCTTGGAAATATATAGCACTCTAAAATTTTCCGGAATACTTAACAAACATAAGCTCATTTCGTCTTCACTAGCGTACATATAGGTCATAAGAATATAATACATATTTTGGAAAAATAGGTTGAATCATTTTTTAATTTAAAATTTTTTCAATTTTAATTCTCATTAATATTTTTTATCTTTACACTACCTTCATTTCCCAATATAGGTCACACACATATTTTCTCTCTCTCTCTCTCTCTCTCTCTCTCTCTCTCTCTCTCTCTCTCTCTCTTTCTCTCTCTCCTTCTCTCTCTCCCTCTCCCTCTCCTTCTCCCTCTCCCTGCCCCCCCTCAAACTTCTGTCTTAGTATCATTTCGAAGAAAGAAATGCAGCAAGAGCTAGGCAATAGGGTTAAGTGACTTGCCCAGGGTCACTTAGCTAAGAAGTACCTGAGGTCAGATTTTAACCCAGGGCCTTTTAACTCCAGGCCTGGCTCTCCTTCTGTTGTGTGACCAAACTGCCTCTCATTTCTCAATATATACCACCCTCTCTTGAGAGTGGTACAGTGGATAGAGCAGCACAAGACAGGGTCAGAAAGATCACTTTGAATCCTGTCTAATACAGTCATTAGCTGTGTGACCCTAGTCAAGTTTTTACCTTTTTTCTGTCTCTGTTCTCTCATTTATAAAAAGGGAATAATAATAGTCCTTACACCCTAGGATTAATATAAGGATAAAATGAGATAATATTTATAAGGTGCTTTGCAAACTTTTGAAGACAATATAAATATAAGCCATCACCATTATTATTATTGTTTAACAAAAAATTAAAAAGACTAATGGAGAGAAAAGTAGTTGAGCAAAACTAACCAACATAGTGCTGTCTAACTCAATAAAAAGAGATCCCTGGGATTCCATACTTACTTCACAAATTAATATTATCTATTATCTACAGTATATTTCTATTCATTTTAAAAAACATTTCCCAATTGTGGTTCAGGCTGTATACAGGAGCTTTGGAAGCTGCTTCTGGGGGCTCAGGCTGTGCGTCTGATACCTCTTTCGAATCTCCCACTTCTACAAAGAGGAGATACATTTCCCCCATCCAGAGTCACACTTGATCATTATAATTTCATGACATTGAATTTCACCTTCATTTTGTTCTTTCCATTTACCTTGTCATAGCAATTATATATGTATTATATTTATATATATATATATTTTCTTTTTCTTATTTCATGCTGCATCAGTTCATACAAGTCTTCTTGTGAATCTCTGACTTCATCATTTCTTGTGGCATGGTAATATTTCATTACATTCATGTACCTAATACCTAACATTTGGACAGTAGTTTAAACATATGATCTTAGTTTTCAATAACCTTGTGGAGTAAAGATCACAAGTACTATTACTTCCACTTTATAAGTGAGGAAATTAAAGCTTTAAGACAAGGATTCTTAACTGATGTGTGTGTATGTGTGTGTGTGTGTCCTGGATGTCTTTGGGCTACAGATTCCTTCTCAGAATAATATTTTTAAATTGTGTGTGTATGTGTTAGGAGGGTAGATTACAAAGGAAGCCAATTATATTGAAGTAGTTATGAAAATATTTTTTAAAACAAATTGATGGACTTTAGATAAAAAAAAAACTCCTGCTGTAAGAGGGTAAGTGACTTGCCCAAGGACATATAAATTCAATTCAGTAAACATTTATTAAGCACCTACTATGTGCCAGGCAATGTGCTAATTTTTGGAGATACAAAGAGGCAAAAGACAGTCCCTGCCCTCAAGGAACTTGGACTCTTTTTTTTTTTTTTTAAAGCCTTACCTTCCAACTTAGAATGTATTGATTCTAAGGCAGAAGAGCAGTAAAAGTCAGGCAATGGGGGTTAAGTGATTTGCTCAGGGTCACACAGCCAGGAAGTATCTGAGACCAGATTTGAACCCAGCCTGGCTCTCAATCCACAGAGCCACCCTGCTGCACCCAGATCTTGGTACTCTCAATGGGGAGACAACAGGTAAACACATATATTCAAAGCAAACTATATATAGGATAAATAACAAGTAATTAACCGAAGGAAAGCACAGAATTCAGAGGATTTAGAGAAAGCTTCTTGTAGAAGAAGGGATTTTAGTTGGAACTTAAAGGAAGCCAGAAGGGTCAGGAGTTATAGCAGAGAAGGGAGATCATCGTAAGCATGGGGGGACAGCCAGGGAGAATGCTTGGAGTCAAAAAATGGAGCATCTTATTGGTGGAATAGCCAGTATGGCAGTGTCACTGCATCAGAGTGCCTGTCATCAGAGAGTAAGGGGGAGGAGACTAGAAAGATAAGAGGGGGTTAGGTTATGAAGGCCTTGGAATGGCCAGAACAGCATTTTAGGAAGTCACCAGCAAGTCCTTTTTCTGAATTGGATTTTAAATGTAGGTATTCCTTAAGTTCAGTACTCTATCCACTATGGCACGCCGCCTCTCAAAATTCTAGGCTCATAATCCAAACAACTGAGAATGAGTTATCTGCTCTAAAGGACAGAAGAAAATCTAGTAATAGGTAACCCCTCATTGAACTCTATTTCTGCATTTTCTATGCTATGTCAATTGTTGTTCAGTCATTTTTCAGTTGTGTCCAACTCTTTGTGACCCCATCTGGGGTTTTCTTGGCAAATATACTGGAGTAGTTTTCCATTTCCTTCTCCAGCTTATTTAACAAATAAGGAAACTAAGGCAACAGGGTTAAATGACTTGCCCAGGGTCACTCAACTAGTAAGTGTCTGAGGCTATGTTTGAACTCGGGAAGATGAGACTTTCCTGACTCCAGACTAGGCACTCTATCCACTGTTCCCTCAGCTGCCCAATTTCAATACAGATGCATAAGAGTAATAGGTTTAGACATCAGTGGAGCTCTGACTAATTGAAAGACAACAGGGTATGGTGGAGAAAGAGCTAGTTTTGCAATTATCAGAGGCCTGGATTCAAATTCTGACTCTGATTTTCAGCAAGCAAGATATGCCACATCTCTGAATCTGCTTCCTCACCCGTTATACAGGAAGACAACAATACCTTTAGTAACTAGTTCACAGGGTCATTGGGAGGAGGAGCAAATGAGTTCATGTGTCTAAAGTGCTACATAAATGTCAGCTTTTATTCCAAAATCTACCTCATTCTAATTGCAATCAATATCCAATCCATTAGGCATCACTTTTCTATATTGACTTTATTATCACTTACGTTCTTGAACTTAACAGGTACCTGTGCTGTCAGAAAAGCTTCAGTTTGGATACCCATCAGATCAATCATCTCAACAGGCCCTTCTATAGACTATAAATTCTGCAGCTTGCCTCTAATCAGATCTATTGGAGTTAATGTGCTAGAAGCCAGCATGAGCCACTCATCCTTGGAACCAATTCTCTGCCCTCCAAGCAGATGTGACATCCACAAACCAAGGAACCCTCTCAGGGGGGACTTTTGTTTCTCTGCTCAGACCAGTATATCCCTTTCAGTGATGCTCGATGAGTTTCTGTAGCAAGAACCCAGGTGTGAACCTGGGCAAGTCAGTTAACCCCCACTGCCTTGCCCTTACCACTCTTCTGCACAGTATTGACTCCAGAACAGAAGGTAAGGGATTTTTTTTAAAGAGGGTGCCCTGATGTCTTAAAGCAGATTGGTTGCTGCTGTAGTATACAAATAGGGAACTGATGATTTTCACTGAAGAAGCAAGGAAAAAAAGGAAGGAAGGAGGGAAGGAAGGAAAGAAGGAAGCAAGCAAGCAAGCATTTATTTTTACCAGGCACTATGCTAAGTGCTTTACAATACTATCTCAAGGGGACAGTTAGATGGCTCAGTGAATAGAGAGTCAGATCTGGAGAAAGGAGGTCCTGGGTTCAAAATTGACTTCAGACACTTCCTGGCTGTGTGATCACAAGTCACTTGATCTCCATTGCCTAGTCCTTATCATCACTCTTTGGCCTTGGAACCCATACACAGTATTGAATCTAAGATGGAAGGTAAGGGTTTAAAAAAATACTATCTCATTTGATCCTCACAATATTATTATCTCTATTTTACAAATAAGGAAACTGAGGCAGATAGGTTAAATGATTTTCTCAGGGTCACACAGCTAGTAGGCATCCAAGGCTCAGCTCTTCTTGACTATAGGCCCAGGACTCTGTTGCCTAAGCAAAGTTAGCTGCCTCTAGGCAGCAAGTAACCTAATAATAGATTGAATAGAAAAGAAAGGAACCTATAAATAAAGTTTTGAATATGGGAGTCTGAGTGAATGGTGGTAGCAGCACAGACAGGAATAGTGAAGAGAGAAACAAAGACAAGATGTTCATTTTTAAATTTTTTTTAAATTTAAACCCTTCCTTTCCCTCTGGAAATCAATACTGTATATTGGTACAAGGGAAGAAGAATAGCAGTATGGGCTAGGCAATGTGACTTGCCCAAGGATGCCCAAGTAGGAAGTATCTGAGACCACATTTGAACCCAGGACCTCTCGTCTCTAGGCGTGGCTCTCAAAGCACTGAGCCACATAGTTGCCTCCTAGATGTTCATATTTTTAATCACTTGGTTCTTCCTGTTTTCTGAACTCTTTCCCCAAATAACTTGTTTGGACTACTTGTCCCCAAGTATTTCTGAGCAAGGTACATTTTTTTTCAACCTTTTATTCCAGATCTCTTTAAGACCATCAGTCAAAGGTTTGATGAATTTGAACAGAAATTCATGCATCCAAGCAAAACTACAAAGAGCTCCTATGCAGTTCACTTCCCCAGAAGTGTCTTCTGGGAGGGGTGGGAAGAGGGAACAAATGGAACTTTTAGAGAGTGTCCGTGTATTTCCAGAGGTACCTGGGAAGAATGAACAGCAGTTATCTGTTGCCACATGAGCACAAGCATAATCATAGAGTCAACCAGCCAATGCTGGTACCACGAGACAGAGAGCTACCCAAAATACTGATATTACCACCTATGTGCTCTCAAGAGCTCCCGATCCGGGGTGGAGGAAGAACATAGCTAATATTTAGGTGAGTTTGATTTGTTGCAGTTGTATAGAATCAGTCTGAGTTTTACTGACAGGAAGATAGTAGTTTTTTGTGCCATGAACAGGGTCAGATTGGCCAATAGGGAAAATGGTATCATTATCTCTCTGTACTAGAAGCAGAAATAGGAGAGAGGCTTTCTGCAGTCTATGGACCTTTTCTTTATGGTGCAAGGGGTCCTTTCCAAAGACAGATGGGCTTTTATCTACTAGGCTCCTTCATTTCCTCAATCTTGCCCTGGTACTTAGTGTTTTGCAGTTTTTCTATCTCCATCAGAATAATGGCATTCTCACAAAATATTTTGCTTCCAGGCAAACTGTGGAGATAGGGCTGCAGAAATGATTACAGAAACCCAGCTTGTTACTCCAAGTCTTAAAACCTCTCCAGCAGTTCTGAATGTAATAAAATAGAAATTAAGGAGAGAGTGGGGAAGAGGGCAGTGGGCAGAGAGGAAATATA
This sequence comes from Gracilinanus agilis, assembly GCF_016433145.1. NCBI lineage: Eukaryota > Metazoa > Chordata > Mammalia > Didelphimorphia > Didelphidae > Gracilinanus > Gracilinanus agilis. The sequence goes on from NC_058132.1 coordinate 225,036,358, forward strand.
CAGAAACAAGCAGTGAATTTGTAGCCAGAGGACCTGGGTTTGAATCCCAACTCCATTATTTATAGTCTATTGATGTGACTTTGGGCAAGTCACTTACCTCCTCTGGGATTCTGGGACTTTCTCAGCTGTAAAATGAGTGGTTTGAACTAAATGATTTCTAAGGTGCATTCCAGCTCAAAGTCCTATGGTTTTATTATCCTACAAAAGGAGAAGAAAAAGCCTGGTTTGTGTTGCTTCCAAAGGTGTATATAATGAATGGAAGCATTTCTTTATTGGAAACTATGATTGGAAATATAGCAAAAGATTTTCTATTAAAACTATAATTTACTTATTTAATCTCTTTTGTTCAAAAATGATTTTAATATAGAGCTGAAATAGTCTCAACTGAAGAGACACACCTAACAGCTTTTCTCTGCAGTCCATTAGCAGATTAAGGAGGAAAGCATAAAAAGCTGTTGAGGGAAATTTAGAAGTCATTTTTCCCAAGTAACTGTAATTTAAAAATTTTTAAATATCTCTTTTGGCCTTGGATTTTACTCTAACCCAGATAAAGGAGACACAGTAGAGATGAAATGCGGAGACTGTGAAGACTCATTGCTTACCCTATATTTGGCCAGTAAAATAAACAGTGGTCTTGGGATGATCCAGTAGGCTGTTATCAGGGTAATGCTATCTTTTCCTCTGTTTGTAAATTCACATCACCAAATGCTCCAGCCAGCATGTGGGAAAACCCAGAGAGAGAAGGGACTTGATAATGACAAAAATATCTGTCATTCTATTCAAGATCACTTTATCCAAACAAATATATTCTGCCACTGTGTCCTTTTTAGATTGTTCTATGATATCCCCTACGTTGGTGGTCTCCAAAGTGGGGGCTGAGACCTCCTAGTGAACCATGGTTTTACCCAAAGGGGAGTGGGATCCATCATAGAGAGGGAAAATGGGACACATCTCTATCCCCAAGAATAGCCAGTCATGGGACTTGGCACCACCATAACCATACCTGCCCTTATTTCTCAACAACAGACTCCACTCCCTATATTCTCTCTTCTGTGCGAGCTTCCAAATATCCCCTTCGGAGCCTTGGCTCTGTATTCTGGGTACAGCAATTAGGAAGAGCCTGCTTCAACTCCTGTTTTCATTTTGGGTGGGATAGAGTGAATCATACAAGATGAATAGAAATGGACGGATTATGATCTGCATTGCAGGTATCATTATATCACCTTTTCCCCAAATCTACTCCTCTTCCAAAATTCTTCATTACTCACTGTCACCCCGTATAGATAATCAGTTGCCAAATCTTGTCATTACTATCTCCACATCTTTCTTACCTAATCCTTTCTTCTCATATGGCCACTACACTAGTTCAGGACATCGTCACCTCCTACCTAGACTACTACAATGGTTATTGCAATCGAATTCATCTGCCTGCCTCAAATCTCTTCCTGTGCCAATCCCGCCTCCCCACAGTTGTCAAAGAGATTTCCTTAAAGCTCAGGTCTAATCCTGTCATGCCCCTAAGCAATAAACTCTAATGTTGATGCTGGGATTAAATATCACTTCCTATTTACTTCATCTTTTTAATACTTCCATGTGTGTATGTTTTATAATGTACATAATGACATGTATATGTGAAATTAATAAGTAAGTAATCATCTACATATTGGGGTACCAACACAAAAAAAGTGCATGATCAAAAAAGTTTGGAGATCATTGCCCTAGCTCAATATTGTTTCTCTATTAATAGCTAATGTTTATGTAATATTTACTATGTGCTAAGTATTTTGCTTTAATGCATTTTGCTAAGTACTTTACAATGGTTACCTTACTTGATTGTCAAGATCAACAACCTTGAGAAACAATTTAACAGATGAGGAAAATGAAGCAAGCATGGGTGAAGTGACTTGCCCATGGTCATACAGCAAGTAAGTATCTGAGGCTGGATTTGAATTCAGGTCTTCCTGATTTCATACCCAGCACTGTGCTGCTTAGCTGCCCCCAGGCAAAGAGTTTCCAAATAAATTGTCTAAATGATATAGACTGAGAAAGTCACTCGGTATCCAACACTTGTCCCCTGAAAAACATTAGTGCAGAAAGAACAAATGGTGCTTACCTTCCCTCATCCCTTCAGCAGACCTCAATCTTCTTAGGACCTACCTCTATCATTGGCTAAGGAAGTCTCATGATTCTGGTCAATTAATCAGTAGACATGAAGGGAAGACTAGAGATTTCTTTCACCCAATGCCCCTCGTTTTCTATTAGCTCTGAGTCCATTTTCTACCTTTAACATCAAACTTTCCTGGGACTAGTCTAAATAATCTAAAAGGTCCTCTCCATCGCTCAAATCCAAATAATTAAACAAATGAGGTCTATGGAACCTTTCTCCAGCTAGATCCCAGATTAAGCAGCTGCCGCCACCTGGTGACAGTCGTGGGCACTTTGAAGGTTGCCTTCAAGAGGAGCTGGGTCTCTCTCTTTTGACCCAGCAGCCTACATGCTGCCCAAGGGTGCATCAAGGCAGGAAGGACTGACTGTTCAGCAACAGATTTGTTTATTTGTCAACTAACTCAGCATGAATACTCTTTTTTTGGAAACTGCTGCTTGGGGACATTCCTGAATGGATATATGAACTAATATTTATTTAGACCTTTAAGGATTAGGAAGCAAATTGCTTAACGTTAGTCCAATGAGCTTCACAACAATCCCATGAAGTGGTTGACACAGATATTTTCATGCCCATTTTATAGGCGAGGAAACTGTGGCTAAGAAAAGATAAGTAATTTGCCTAATGTCACACAGTTTAGAGGAGGAGAGCTAGATTCAAGGGGAACATGGAAAAACATACGTGTCAGATCTAGCGATAAAGGAAGAATTTATGACCATGACTTTGTGTGACTGCAAACCATAACCAGAATTTATGACTTTAAGACCTCTGACAGGAGAGATGAAAAGGCAACAAGTATTAAGTATTTGCTATGTGCAGATTGTGTAATGAAAAGATTTGCAATAGTCCCTGTGGTTAATGGAAGAGCAAATCAATTAGGGAGATGTATTTGTTTACAAGTACATATATATTTAGACCCTTACCTTTCATCTTCAAATTGATACTTTATATTGGTTCTAAGGCAGAAGAGTAGTAAGGGCTAGGAAATGCGGGTTAAGTGACTTGCCCAGGATCACACAGCTAGGCGGTGTCGGAGGCTACATTTAAACTCAGGACCTCCCATTTCTAGGTCTGGCTCTTGATCGATGAGCCACCCAGCTGCCCCCCAAATTTATGGTTTCTCCCCAAGAATGTAAGTTCCTTAAGGGAAGGGCCCTTTTTTGCCCTTGTATCCTCAGTGTCTAGCATTGTACTTGGCACAAAGGGCTTAATAAATGTTTGTTGATTATTTAACAAATGTATTAGATCTTCCAGCAATAGATGCTTTTTAATCATCTACCTTATCAAAAGAATGAATCTTTAATTGTCTAATTTCAGTTACCAAAAATCTGGGTTGAGGAGTTCATTTTTAGGATCAGAGCCTCAACTCAATATCCCAGAAAAATTATATCAGTAGAAAGAAGTCCAACTCAATCCTGCCTTTGAGTTGAGAGGAAATGTAGGGGAAAGAGCTAGGTTTGGGGTCCTTAGAGCCAAGATTTTCTTTTCACTTCAGCACATAAAGATCTACTATTGGAGACTTTGCCCATATAAAGGACTAAAGAGAAATAAACAGACAATGAAATGTAAAGAGGAGCCCCTTTTAGATATAGAAGAAACATTTCATATTCAGAAAGGGTCTGGGGCTTTAACAGCTCAGTTGCATAAAAAGAGGCCAACAAGACAATGAACTTTTGGCTAGGATCCAGATGGACTTCATGCCTCTTTCACTAGCCACTCATATTTATAAGATCCCTAGAGGAGTCTGGAAAGTGTAACCGACTGGAGGCTGATCACCATATGCAAAGGTAGAGGTCCCTTCCCAAAGGAACTTTCCTTGAACCACAGAGGATTTTCCACTAGAAAAGGCTAGATCTCTCTGACTTCCTTCTTCAAAGTTTCAGACTTCAGAGATGAGCACCTAAGGGAGCCAAAAGAGAAGAGGATTCTGTCAATCTTAAACTAAGAGTCAATGTCATATCAGAATGATTCTAGATGGAAAAGGATAATATTCCCGCTAAAGAGAGTATAGTACTATCCAACCATACTAATGGGTGAAGGTAGGAGAAGATACAGTTGCCCATTAGAGGGAGGGGGGGGCAGGAAGTTGGCTCAATGGATTGAGAGTCAAACCTACAGATTGGAGATCCTGGGTTCAAATTTGGCTTCCTCGCTGTGACCTTGAGCAAGTCACTTAACCCCCATTACCTAGCCCTTACTGCTTTTTTGTCTGAGAACCAATATGCAGAATTGATTCTAAGACCAAGGTAAGGATTTTTTTAAAAGGCAAGTCTAGGAAGCCTTGAGAAGAGCCCAATGTCTAGTGATCTGCAGGGACCAGTCTCCTTGGTTTCACCTTTGATCAGTTCTAAGTCATTCTTTGTAGAACTGATCAATTAAATGTAGCCACTGAAAACTCATGGTAATTTTGGAAGAACTATTACTATACTTTCATTTTAGTAAACCTGTCAGATGACTTTCTCTTCATCCCTATGAGAAATGCTCACCTGAAACTTAATAGCAACTCTGATTGGTCACCCCCCAAAAAAGAACCAACTGCATGACTATGAGGATGAGATTTGCTGAAAAAGAGTGCTTCCATATTTGTCCCTAATAGTTGTTTTCTCCAAGAACAGCTCCCATCTAGGGAAAGAACAAGTTTTCCCTTTCCCTTTTCCAAAATAAGTTGACACTTTCCCTTTTTTAGCCTTCTTCCCAATATCTTTTGGGCAGACAACACAGCAGACTCCTCTCTGTTTTTCTTTTTTCTTTTTCTTTTTTAAAGTTTGATCAGCCAGAAGAACAAGGAGCAGAACGTTAACATTCTCCGGCTGCCTGCACTGGCAACACCCCAGCCCAGGCTGTTTAATTTATGGCAGGATGGCTGCAGGCAAGCCAACCTAATGAGGAAAACTAAAGATTTAGAGTGAAGTATTAAATGTCTTTTTGCATTTCTTTCTTGCTGTTCCAACTAATAAAAAGAAGCCTATGGGAAGTTCTAGCTTGAGCCTGTCCCTAGATTGTGATGCATTATGCAGAGCTGGATGTGGTATTTTATACTAAATTACAAACTATGTGACAACAGATTTTTTTTCTATTTTAATTTTGGGTTCTGTCCCTCCCCACTCCTACTGGTTAGGAGAGTGATGTGCTGAGAGACAATGACTGCCTGAAGTTGGCAGCTTGGTGGTACACTGATGAATGTAGCACTGGACCAGAGATCTAAGCTCAAATGTGGCATCAGATGTTCTTGTGACCCTGAATGAATCACAAGACTCTCTATCTCAGTTTCCTCTTCTGTAAAATAGGGATAATAATGGCATCTACCTCCTAGGGGTATTGTGATAATAAAAAAGGAGATAATATTTCAAAAGTGCCTTGCAAAATTAAAAGCACTCTATAAATGTCACTATTATGAAGAGGATTGGTTCAATTTAATTCATCAAGCATTTTTTTTTAAGTACTCATGATTGAGGCAGCATGGCAGAGTGGGAAAGATCCAGCTTCTGAGCTAAGAAGACTTGAATTCAAGTTGTACCTCTGACACATATTGGCTAAGTGTCTTTGGGCAAGTCATTTAGCATCTTTGTGTCCTAGGCACTCTCTAAGTTTACAAAGTCCATAAACTCTATATGCCCATAAACTGTAGATAAATGCTGCCCTTTATTGATAGAGGGAGTTTCCTTAACAATGACAATCCCCCGTGGGTGCCTTATCTCCTATGTTCTAGGCAACATTTCTATTCATTGTACACACATAATCTCTGTTCCTTCTTTTCTTTTATAAAATACTGGAAACTGAGCCATCAGAGAAAAGGCAAAGACTCAAGGTTATTTATCTTTGTGGTTCACCTCTGGGCATCCATCTCATCTATCTCCTTCTTAAAATGCGGAATGCAGAACTGAATACGACACTCCCACTGTGATCTGATCAGGACAGGGTACAATGAGATTCTCACCACTACATTTCTAGAAAGTATCACTTTCTTAACTTAGTCCAAGACTGCATTAACATTTCTTGCCTGCCATATGACACTGTCAATTTGTGTCAAGCTTGCAGTCCACTAAAACCCACAGATCTTTTTCAAACCATTGACTAGTTATGCCTCCTTTCTATCCCTACTAGGTTTCAGCTTTTTTAAAAATTTGGCTCAATATTCTAACCTATTAAGATCTTTTCAAACTTCAAATCAGTCATCCAGTATGTTAGCTATCTCTTTCAGCTTTGGGTTATCTGTACATTTGATAAGCATGCAATCTATGCCTCTATCCAAGTAACTGGTAAAAATGGTAAATAGCACAGGCTGCAGGGTGTGTTGGTAAATGTTTAATGATTAGGGCTCTGGGAGAAAAATATGCTCAGGAAACACTTTTAAATTTAATCTACATTATTAACATTTGCTCTCTCCTGTTTATAAATCTAGATAATCAACAAAATAATAAATCAAGCTTTGATTTGTAGCCTTTGCTGATTTCCAAGGCGTAAATATTCACAATAAAAATTTAACAAGTGGAGTTAAATCCAACATCCTCTGGCAGAAGGCCAGGCACTGATCACTTGGGTCCTCTAGTAGAGACCACCATCTAAGCTGATATTGATCCATTATTGGCAACTCTTTGAGACTGTTTACAGAACTTGCTCCAAATCTAATTGTATTGACTTCAATCTCTCTCCTCAACCATATCCAATCAGTGCTGTTATTACTACCCTTGAAACATCTCTCTCAAATATATCCCCTTCTCTCCTCTGATACTGCCACCATCCTAGTGTAGCCTTCGTCTCTGTATGCCCTGACTATTGCAGTGGCCTACTAAGTGGTCTCCCTGCCCCAAATCTCTTTCTACTTCAATCTATCTTTCACTCAGCAGTCAGATTGATCTTCTTTAAACGAAGATCTGACCATTTCATCCTCTTGTTTAATAAACTCCAGAGACTCCCTACTATCTCTAGGATCAGATATAAAATCTTTTTTTGTTTTTGGACTTCAAAGCCCTTCACAACCTGGGCATCTCCTACATTTTCAGTACTCTTGCATCTTATTTCTCCCCACATACTTATTGATTCAAGTGAACACTGGCTTCCTTGTTGTTCTTTCCATGTGACACTCCGTCTTCCAGTTCTAAGTATTTTTTTTTAAGCCTTACCTTCCATATCTTCGAATCAAGACTAAATATTGGTTCTGAGGCAGAAGGGCTAACAATGGGGGGTAAATGACTTGCCCAAGGTCATACAGTTAGGACGTGATTAAGGCCACAATTGAACCCAGGACCTCCCTTCTCTAGGCCAGACTCTCCATTCACTGAGCTTCAAACTGCCTCTGATCATTGCTTCTTTTTGCAGATACTCACTAGGCATTTTAAAAATAACTTCTAAAATTTTGTCAGAGATTGAAATCAAGTTTCCAGTATTTCTTCCCCTTTTTCTTTGAAAATCAGGACAGCACAAGCCCTCCTCCAGGCTTGTGTTATGTCTCCTATTCTAAAATGACCTTTTAAATGCCACTGATGACAAAGCAATCACAACCAAAAATTCTTTCAGTGTCCAAGGATGGAACTCCTCTGGGTCAGGTGACTTGAATTCATCAAAAGCAACTAAATGTTCTCTTTCTATCTCCTTACTTGGATTTTTAAAAAACCCTTACCATCCATCTTAGATTCAATATTGTGTATTGTTCCCAAGACGGAAGAGTGGTAAGGACAATTCGATGGGGGTTAAGTGACTTGCCCAGCATTACACAGTTAGGAAATTCACTATGCCACCTAGCTCCCCCATTACTTGAATATTAACTAGAAAGTGTTCTGATAAATGTTTAACAACCAGCTTTCCCTGGGGAAGATTGGAGGGGCAGAGTTGGAAAGGGCAAGAATACATGCAGGGTACACTTTTAAGTTTAATCTGCATTCTTAACATTTTCTTCATTATGTTCATTAGTTGTTGTTTTTTTAAACCCTTACCTTCCATCTTTGAAACAATATTGTGTATTGGCTCCAAGGCAGAAGAGTGATAAGAGCTAGGCAATGGGGGTTAAATGACTTGCCCAGGGTCACACAGCTAGGAAGTGTCTGAGGCCATATTTTAACCTAGGAAATCCCTAAGCCTAGCTCTCAATCCACTGAGTCACCCAGCTGCTCCCTCTGTCCCCATTAATCCTGACAAGCAAAAAACAATAAGTCAAGCCCTGATTGGTAGCAATTTCCGAGGTATAAAGGCTCACACTGAAAATTTAACAATTGGCTGATTCAAGCCTGCTTCAGCATGACCTTTATATTAACTCTCTATTATCCATTTTTATTCTATTGTTTTTAATCCAAAGGTCATTCTTTTGGGGCATGGGGCAGAACAGAAGCTTAATAAGAGCTGAGAAGCCAATACTCAGTTATGTAGCTTCTATCAGTTGTCATCTTCCCCATCTACCACCTAGTACTATGGTGGATGGAGGGCCAAACAGAGTCAGGAAGAGCTGAATTCAATTATGGCCTCAAATCCTCACTAGATGTGACATCTTGGACCAGTCGCTTTACCTCTATTTTCTCCAGTTCCTCCACTGTAAAACCTGCAATAATAACAGCACCTTCCTACCAGGATTCTTATGAAAAGCGAATGAGATCATAATTATAAAGCTTTTAACATCATGGCCAGGACAAAGTAGGGCAGAGTAAACAATTATTCCTTTCCTTTTCCCCCTCCCTCCCTCCCTCCCTTTCCTTTTCTAAGCTTTCTGCGGCGAACAAGATAAAGTGATGCCATGGATTCTGATCTCACTTTATTCTACCTTTCTTTTGATAATAAATAGCCGTCTTTATAGTGTGCCTTAGCATTATAACTCTGATGCAGGAGTTTTTAACCTTTATTGTGTCATAGATGGCTTTGGTGAAGTCTATAGACCCCTTCTCAGAAAAATGGTTTGTCACCCCACAAGAGTAACTAAAGGAATTCCTCAATTACAATTATGTTAGAATGAAGATACGTACTTTCCCCCATTCGTGTTCACAGATCCCCTAAAAGCTATCCATGACCCTTGCTCTCAATAAAAATCCAACATCCTTGGGAGATCCTTCAAACCACCAATAAATACCAAGGAGCTCCGTCAGTCTGTCCTGTGGCCACAGATATGAGAGCAGTGCTAGAATATCTAGGCTACCGTTCAAACCATTTATCTTGGAAGACGAGAGGAAATGTCCTGCAGAAACCTGAATTAGGGGATGGTGGCAGTCCTATACCAGACAATCTGATTACCAGACAACAGCCCATAAATATCTAATAGCAGGTCTCATGCCAAAAAAACAAAACATCTGAAAGTCATGCTTTTCTGTTTCTCCACAGAGTTAGCAGTTTATTTCTCAGGGTAAAGACCGTGAAAGGCTTCGGTAGGCTTCGTATTTAATAAAATGGAAAACATTACCATGAAGGACTAGAGAGAACATGTGTTTATAAAGACACCTATCAAGGTCTTTATAAAGATATTACGTATAATAAATGTAGCATCTGTGCCTGCTATCTCTTTTCCCCTGCTACATTTTCAATTCCTAAACAAAAATAAGATTCCAAGGGGCCCAGGTCAAAAGAATGGGATTGTAGCACCAAGAACAGGTCAATACAGAGACACCTACCTTTTAACTTGACACAAATAGCTCAGAAGTGCCAGTTTACTGGCCTCCTAACCCAGAACTCTTTCCAATCTTTATGAGAAGACTCTTAAAAAACTTTCCTTTCTTGTTGAAAATGTGCATTAGCTTGCTGGCTGGCTATCTGTCAGAGAAGGGTCACTGGGGAGACAGCACAGACATCAAACGGAAGAAAAAGTACTCATCTTTGCAATAACACAAGTTGAAGTTTGTATAAACTTGCCAGCTGCCCTGGATTTCCAATCTCCGTCCCACACCCATCTCTAGTCCTATAAAATTCAAAAAAGAAAATGCTGACACCCTGTAGGAGAGAGTTCAATGAATTGTCTACCATCAACACATTTTTCCCTTATACTTCAAGGCCTCCTGGTGCTGGAAACAGATTGCTTTGACTCCAGCTTTCATTTCTAAGAAACTTCATCTACTTTTTTTCTCATTTCTCTTCCTATTATTCACTTCTAAAGGTAAAGGTTGATCTCTCCTCTTGCTAGGGAAATGAGAGATGACAGAAGGGGGAAACTTCAATAAATCAATCAACAAATATTTATTTAGTGTCTCCCATATATCAGGCACTGTCAGCCTTAGTTTTTGTAATAAATCCAAAGTCACCCTAAGGTGTCAGAAACAAAATTTGAACCTGAGGTCTCCTGGACTTCAAGTACAGATCCCTAAATGCAGTACTGCCTTGCATAATTGTTCTTGATTGCTTCCAGGAAGGGTGAGATGGGGGCGGGGGTGGGAGTGGATTGGGAAAGGTATAAGAGAGATGATTATAAAAGGCAACAAAAAAAAACCCAGATTTGGCAACCAGAGCCTTTCTTTGTGAGAAGCTCAGTCTAGTTAAAGCAATACTCCTAAAATTCTAAGATTTTATGTGAATAAAAAGTCAGTATGTATTAGAAAATATATGCATCTATACATATCTTTTTGATATATATACATATATACACTTATATAATATCATAGCTTTAGAATGAGAATGGACCTTATAGACTATAAAGTTGCACCCTTCATCTTATGCATGAGGGAACTAAGGTCCAGGGATGGGCACCACAGATAAAATAAGTAATTCATTAGTAGAAAAATAGGGATTTGATCCCAAGTCCTCTCACTCATAATTCAGCTGATTTTCTGCTACCTGATCCAGTGATTTTTCTACAACCTTCTCTACTATCATAGAAAAAACATATTTTAATGCTATATAATATTATGAGTATATGACACATTAATAATATCAAGAGGCCACATATATTATGAGAATATACTTCCGGGTTAGAATCTCAGAAAAGAAAGAAAGAAAAAGGACTGGATTGGAAAGGAGGAGGACCAGTTCTGGTTCTGACACAGACATTCTATATGATCTGCTTAGGGTTACTTAACTATTCCATGTCTCAGTTTGAAAACCATCTGAAAAACAAAGGCGGTCAATTAGATAGCTTCCAAGGTCTAATCCAGTGGTTCCCATACTTTTTTGGCCTACCACCCCCTTTCCAGAAAAAAATATTACTTAGCCCCCTCGAAATTATTTTTTTTTAATTTTAATAGCAATTAATAGGAAAGATAAATGTACCTGTGGCCATCACCACTCCCCTGGATCACTGCAGCACCCACCAGGGGGAAGTAGTGCCCACTTTGGGAATCACTGGTCTAATCCTTGGATAATCTTATGGTGCTATGGTTTTTATTTCATTCCTGATTTGCTGCATCAGGGAAAATCTTGATCAAGAAAAAATAGTAGCATCCTGATATTTAAGTCAATTTAACTAACATTCATTAAGTGTACCCCCTTGAAGAAAGAAGGCTTTCCTGATCCCCTTCCCTCATTGCTAGTGCTTTCTCTCCAAGGTTATTTTCTATTTACATTGTACATCACTTGTATATGCTTAGTTGTCTGTATGTTGTCTTCTCCATTAGACTGGGGTCTTTTTGAGGGCAGGGACCAGTGTTTTTCCTTTTTTCATTGTATTTTTAGTACTTGGCACATAGAAAACACTTACTAGATACTTGTTGACTGTATGTAAGGAAGATATCTTGCTAAGTGGGGGAAAATAAAGACAAAAGTGAAGCAGTTCCTGCCTTTGAAGGGTTTGCATTCTACTGAGGAGTGGGTGGAATAACATGCAAAAACTAAACACAAAATAATTCATGTGAAGTAGAGCTCACTGAGAATCAGAAAAGATTTCTTGAAGGAGATAATACTTGAGCCAAGCCTTGATGGAAGCTAACATTTATAATAGCTAGGACAATAATAACAATACTTAATCTTTAAATAGCACCAAGAAGCAGAGGTGAGAAAAGAAAATGTCACAGGTGCAGCTCTAACTCTGGATTCATTTCCAACTCCCACAAGCACTAGAAGATTGGATCCCCATAGGGTAATTGACAACTTCTCCCTTCTGAGTTTTAGGGGTAACCCTGGGGGGTAAGGGTAGCTTCCTGAAACTACTGTTTACAAGCCACTAATTCGGTGTGTTGTTCTTTGGTAATTTTTCAGTCATGTCGGACTCTTTGTGATCCCTTTTGGGATTCTCTTGGCAAAGTTATTTGAGTGGTTTGCCATTTTCTTCTCTGCCTCATTTTACAGATGAGGAATTGAGGCAAACAAGGGTAAAGTGATTTGTCCAGGGTCACATAGTAAGTGTCTGAGGCCAAATATGAACTCGGTCTTCCTGACTCCAGATCTACTGCTCTATCCACTGAGCCACCTAGCTGCTCCAATCCATTGTGCTACTCACTAATTACCAGTTACACAAACTTAGTTAGCTTTGAGAAAGGAATATTTATCCAATGGTTAGAGTAATAACAGTTGATGTAAAAACATTACCCACCCTCCAAAAAAACTGGAGGCACAATCTTATGGAAGTATATCCAGAGTCCATAGAGAAGTGAACTCAACTTCGAAAACACATGTGGCAAAGCAGTCACTCTTGTCTCCTGACTGAAAAGAAGTCCTTTTCTCTTTTCCTGGATTCCTCTTTAAATTCCCCTGATAATTGGGGTTCTTAAACATAGATTCTTGAAACTTATCCAAAGAGTTTATGTTCCCTAATGGTGTCTTTCTTCAGATTATCTAGTACGTCCCCTCTCAACTCACGGCTGGACACACGCTTCATTTATTAATGGCCAACTCTCTCCATTGATGTGGTCAATGGGAGAGGGGCTATCTGATTACTAGGGTGTATAGGTATTCAAGGAGGACTAGTACCTCTACTGTGAGAGTTTGTTGAACCCTTTTCAGGAGTGCTCATACACTTTTTGTGTCCACTTGGCACTCAATTCTTATCTGTGACTCCAAGAAGCTGCAGCATGTGCAGCAGCCATACTCTGGTAAATCCATTCCAGCAGATGTGTCAAGCCAGGTTGAGGGTCGAAGTGTTAAGGACACATCTACCCTAAGCATGTAAAGACTTTCCTGGAGGGATGGGGAGATGAGAATAACTTGTTCAAAGGCCATAAAGGCAGCAGAACCAGGCACAATAGAGCACTTAGAACCTAATCAGATATCAAAGATGCCAAGGTCATCCACTGCATCCCAAGTCCTCACCAGTCATCTTGATTTTTGTCTTGCACCTGGATTTTGATGACTCTGGAAGAGAGAATGAGGCTGACAACTCTGTGCCATTCTGTATCACTTAAATCCAGTTTATGCACAAGCCAAGACAATATCCCATGAAGTCACTGGTCCTCTTTGAAAATGAAGAACAAACAATAACAATGGAGAGGGGTTATCCCTTTGCTTTCTAGTAGTAGCAGCCTCTAGGATATGGGTCCCTAAAAGCCTCCCAAAGCCTAACTGTCCCCCTATTCAAATCCTTTATCTGATATTATACTTCAGCTCAGATTTTTGTTTAATTCCTCCAACCTTTAGCAATACATTTAATAAACTGATTTCTTCCAGTGGGTTGAAGCACTTCACTCTTCACAACTTGTTTATACATTTTGTTGCTTTAATAAAGGTATCTAGGGATTGTTCTCACATCATTTATGCATTTGATTGATTGACTCTGTAACAACCCTGTTAAAGGTATTAAGGGCAAGTTATCTTGTTATGTATATCTAGTGTTGGGGGATGTTCAGTGTGTCCCTACAGAGGCATGACGTTCAGACCATGCTAGAGCACAAAAAAGAGATAGAAGGCTGGATATGAAGAATAGCAAATAAACCATTTTGGCTGGAACCCAGAGTGTGGGAAGGGTTAGTCTGTGTAAAAAGCCTAAAACAGAAGAGTGGAGACAACATGTGAAGGATTTTAAAGGCCAAACAAAAGGTGTTTGCATTTTATCCTGGAAGCAATAAAGATTGCTAAAGCTATTTGAGCAGGAGGATGTCATAGTCATTCCAATTCTTTAGGGATATAACTTTGCCTCTGAGTAGAGGAAGGATTAGAGAGCAAAAACATTAGAAGTTATTGAGAAAATCTAGGCAGGATCCAGATAAGAACCTAATCAAAGGGGATAGCTGTTTGAATAAGCACAATGGGCCATACAAGAGAGGATATTGTAGAAACAGGATCCTGATATTTCTGTGAATTCAGCTGTCCCATAAGGATGTTAGATTCTCAATTTTGTTTTCTTTTAGGCAATGTAATTTGTTGTGCCATTTTTCAGTGGTATCCAACTATTTGTAATCCCATTTGGAGTTTTCTTGGCAAAGATAAGTAGTATGTCATTTCTTTCTCCAGCTCATTTTGCAGATGAAGAAACTGAGGCAAAAAATGTTGAGTGATTTTGCTCATTGTCACATAGCTATTAAGTGTCTGAGGTCACATTTGAACTTAGGAATGTGAATCTTCCTGACTCCAGGAGAGCAAAGACACTAAAGATTATTGGGAAAATCTAGGCAAGTCTGGCACTCTATCCTCTGCACCACTTAGCTGGATAACTAATACTGTACTTTCTATTTAGATCAAGAACTCTTGACCTTTTTGTATTCCATGGATCCCTTTTGTAGTCTGGGAAAAGATATGCATATTTGCTTCAGAATCGTGTTTTTAAATACATAAAATAAAACAAGAAGGATTTTTAAAGGAAATCAATTATATTTTGGTATAGTTAACAAAATGTTTTATGGCTCACAGACCTCAATGAGTTCCTTGATGGTAGGGACTGTCTTTTACCTTTCCTTGTAACCCTAGCACTTAGCACAGTGCCTGACACATAGAGCACTCAGTAAATGCTTATCGACTGACTGAGCCCAAGTTAAGATCTCTGATATAAAGTAATGCTGTGAATGAAAAAAAAAATTCTCGAAGAGCTGAATACATGGGTTAGAAGCCTAATGCATCGACTTAAAGACTTTTTTATCTGTTTTTGAAGTTGGTGAAGGATTTGAGGGCAGAACCAATGTCTAGTCATAAAATTTCCAAGAAAACAATATTCCTGCTGAGAACATCTTTTTTTTTAAACCCTTATCTTCCATCTTGGAGTCAATACTGTGTATTGGTTCCAAGGCAGAAGAATGGTAAGAGCTAGGCAATGGGGGTTAAGTGACTTGCCCAGGGTCACACAGCTGGGAAGTGTCTGAGGCCAGATTTGAACCTAGGACATCCCATCTCTAGGCCTGGTTCTCAATCCATTGAGCCACCCAGCTGCCCCCTGAGAACCTCTTCTAAATCTGCAACGTGTTTGAAAAAGAGAATCTTGCGAATTTCCCATAGAGTTCTATCCAGAGTCATTCTATAAAAGAAGCACTAGGAGCTTTCTTTTGCATATTCATAGGAGCAAACGAGAGTATTTATATCCATACAATTGTATGACCTAGCCAATCCAAGTATTTATTGAATATTCACTATACCCAAGGCATCTACTCTAAGACTATCTAAAGAATAAAAGGAAAAGAGCCTCTCATCTCAAGCAGTTTTCATTTTACTGATTAGTCTTCTGTATCACAGATTTTGCTCATTATTGTCTTCATCAACATATACCAAAACTGCATATCTTGGTGTCAATATTCCAGAAAAAAAATAAGAGGAGTCTCCTTCTTTCCCCTTTTTACTTACTATAAGAAAGTGAATCTGTGGTCTCACTGACACGGCATCCCCTTTCTTACTGCAAGTCTCTTATCCATCCTGAGTGATTCTCAGCCCCGTCCTTTCACAGATCCCCCACAAAGGATTCCCTCGATGTTCTTGAGAGCTCTCCCCAGACCTTGGTACATTCATAAGTACTAATACAGCAGCACGGGGACTGTCCATGGGGCGGGGTGGGATTGAACCTGAGATTTCCCTCCTATAAGGAACTCCCTCTACCAAAGCAGGTCAGTTCCTGTTCTGCAACCTGGGCGGCACTGATGAGGGACTTACCCAGGTTTGAACAGCCAGCCTGATGAGGAAGCCTTGTCTTCAAGCTCAGAGGCTGGTTCTCTATCCCGTTTGCTACACCATCTCTCTGTTATACGTTTAAAATAATGTTTTGTTTTGTTTTTGAGAAGGAGGGAGAGAGGCAATATTCTATTTGACATTTGTGCCATGCATCACTCCTCGTGCTCCCGTGATCTAATGAAAACACTCTCATCAAATACATCTCTTCAGAACTGATTATCATGCACTATAGTTCTTTGGCAAATGTTTGGAAAGCCCTTGACAGAGTGCTAGTTGGCAATTGTGCTAATAAAAAATATTAGAGAGCCCTCTAGTGGCTAAAATAATAATTCCTAGTGGCTGGAAATCAATGGAAGTTTTTCGTTTTGTTTTGGTTTAATTTTGAAGAAAGAGGGAAGATTATCATGCTCTTGCACTTTAAATTTGAAAAAAGAGGAAAACATGTCCTGTTTCCCTGGTAGTATTAAAACTGCTAATTCAGCAGTAGCAATTTTATGTAAAAAAGTTTGTTTTCAGCCTCTTTACCTTCAGAATGAAGTGAAAGTCAAGCAGAGAGCTCTCTAATGAAAAATGGATTTTATTTCTTTTTATTATTTATTTTAATAGCTTATGCTATAATTAGCTTCAAAATTATTACCTAGATAATATTTTACATATGAAATATATGTTTAATAAAACATTTACATATAACTCATCAGCTTTCTTTTCATTTATCAGTTTATTTAAAATAACAATTAGAAATTGGATGGAGATGGATGCGCTGCTGTGGGAATAGCACTAGGTGCCATAATGAAATGGAAAAGGAGTGTCAAGAAGAAGAACATGAAGGGGTATTAATAGGGAACACAACAAAATATTAGGCAGCATTTTTGTTGGTCTGTTTTCAAATTTGAATTTCAACCAAGAATTTTTTTAATGTAAACACAGCCTGAAATACATGGTGGTAAATTTGCTACATGTTAGGTCATAGAATCAAATAATATAAGTGACACACAGCAAATAGTAATGATAAGACACTTGAGCCATCATTGCCCTCCATTGCCAAAGATGATGCTACTGTTGTGACCAATGACTACCAGTCTAAAAGACTGAAAATGAAATCAAACATGTTCAAATCACATTCCATTAGCATTTCTAAGGGAGGGGGATGGACAGACAGAGACAAAGACACAGAAGCAGACAGAGAAACAGAGTCAAAGAGAGAGAGAGAGAGAGAGAGAGAGAGAGAGAGAGAGAGAGAGAGAACACTGCCTCTCTCTCTGAATGATGTAGACCTATCTGTTTGTCTCTTACTATATCTCATTGTTTATACACCTACTTAAAACTACTCCATGCTAATTTATCAGGTAGCAGTGAACCAGATTCCTTGCTTTCACTGGCTCTCTGTTTCCATATCTGCATTGCAGCAAAATTTCACTGCTGGTAGATTAGCACAGGTGTTTCAGTATCTCATCCCTGGGTATCCCATTTTAACATTTCACATTGAGCACCATTCATTCGACAATTAAGTTCACCTCATTAAGCATTTATTAAGTGCTTACTACATGCAAAGCACAGTATTATGCATAGTTATAGTTTAAAGATGACAACATTAGAACTGTCCCCAAACAACTCAGGTTCTGGCAGAGGAAGTATGATATGTACACAAGTAGGAGACACAAGGTGGAATATGTTGAGATCAAGAAGCAATTCAGACAAAGTGCCTTGGGAAACTTTGAGGCAAGAGAGATCATTTTAAGTGGAAGAATCAAAGAAGGAAGCCTTCATAGAGGAGATTAAAACTGGATTGGACCTCAAAGGAAGAGAAAGGTTTCAGTGTGCTGTGATGCAGAAGGAGTACATTTTAGGAAAAGCCTGCTGAAATGTCCAGAGCTGGCAAAGTACAGGATGAGATTTGAGAAACAATTGTAGTTCATATGGCCTTCAACCTACAGTGTATAAATGGCATTATTGGGAAATCAGTATGAAAAGGGAGGTTGAAACCAGCTTGTAAAAGGTCTTAAATGCCAGGCTAAGAGGTCTTTATTGATCTTACAGTGAATAGGGAGCCACTAAAGGTTTTTGAGTAAGAGAGTGAAATGGTCAGACCTGTGGGTTAAGAACATTATTTTGACAATTGTGTGAATGATGAATCTGAGAGGGGAATAGCCAGGAGTCAGAGAGACGAGTTAGGCTGTTACAGTGATTTAGACCTGAAATAACATGGTGACCATGTAGATAGAAAGGAAGGAATAGCATGAGAGATACTATGGAGGTAGAAACTATAGGACTAGGCAACTGATTGATTATGTGGGTATGAGAATGAGAAAAGCAAAATATGATTCCACAGTTTCATGCCTCGAAGGAAAAAAAAAAAGACAGATGATCCCATAATACTTTTTTATTTTTTAATTGAATTTTTTATTTAATTAATTGATTTAGAATATTTTTCCATGGTTACATGATTCATGTTCTTTCCCTCCCCTCCTTACACTCCCCTCCCCATAGCCAACGTGCAATTCCACTGGGTTTTTACATGTGTCATTGATCAAGACATATTTCCATATTATTAATGTTTGCATTAGGGTGATCGTTTAGAGTCTACATTCCCAGTCATGTCCCCATTGACCCATGTGATCAAGCAGTTGTTTTTCTTCTGTGTTTCTACTTCCATAGTTCTTTCTCTGGATGTGGATAACGTTTTTTCTCTTAAGTCCCTCAGAATTGTCCTGGATCTTTGCATTGCTGCTAGTAGAGAAGTCCATTACATTTGATTGTGCCACAATGTATCCGTCTCTGTGTAGAAGGTTCTCCTTGTTCTGTTCCTTTCACTCTATATCACTTCCTGGAGATTGTTCCAGTTCACATGGAATTCCTCCAGTTCATTATTCCTTTTAACAGAATAGTATTCCATCACCAACAGACCACAATTTATTCAGCCATTCCCCAATCAAAGGGCATCCCCTCGTTTTCCAATTTTTGCCACCACAAAGATCACAGCTATAAATATTTTTGTACAAGTTTTTTTCCCTTATTATCTCTTTGGGGTATAAACCCAGCAGTGGTATGCTGTGATCCCATAATTCTATCCCTAAATTATTTGGAGGCATGTTGAGTTTAAGGGGCTGGCAGGAAATTGAGATGGAGATGTCCATCCAGTAGTTGAATGGGCTGGGACTGAAGTTTAGGGACTATATTGTGACGGGAGTTACAGATTTGAGCCTTTTGAACTGAAGGGATTCTTGAAGCAATAGGAAACCAAACTAACCTAGGAGATAAGATCACCAATGGAAAGAAACTAGAGGAAGGTCTTTAGGGGGCAAGGTGGTTGGCCAATGGGAGGAAAGCTATGACTGGAGAACCCATGTACCAGAGAAACCAAATAAACATAGAGAAGAAAGGATTACTGGTAAAAGCTATTCAAGAAGTAAGATATTACTTCTAGAGGGACAACATGGTAGTAGCACAGAAGTAGCCTCATGGCTTTCAGTGCCACATGATAAATTAGGTAGTTTCAAATGGGTGGATAAACAATGAGGTGTAGTAGTTAACCAACAGACAGAAAAACATAGGTTCAATTCTCACCTCAAAGTACATATACTATTATTTAACCTCTCCGTGTCACCAGGCAACTCCCTAAGACTCCCTACCAAACAGTTTTCTACCTGCTTTAGTAAAGGATGTTTTCTCAAGGTATTCCCTAAACTAGTGATGTTAATAGAAATGCATCCCTGCAGGTCACACATTGACTTAGAAAACCACAAATTAGCATTATCTATACTATATTCCATTTTTATGTATTTTGTTAGGTATTTCCCAATTATATTTTAATCTCATTATGGCCTCACTGGGGAGTTTTGTGACTCTTGATTTTAACACCTCTGCCCTAAACTAATGAAAACCAAATCTAGTTAAAAAAATTGTACTATAACTGTAAGTTTTACAACAGTCTTTTAATAAGTAAATAATAATTATTATTATGTTGCTTCTTGCAGACTTTTATTTTCATCTTCTTGACATATTTCATCTGGATCCTGCCTCCTAGTCTCTTAATGACTAGCCTTCTTAATTAAAATTAGTTCAATTCAATAAGTATTGTAGTAAAAGGTGACACTGTGATACAGTGGAATGACCACTAGCACTGTGGTTGGGAAACCTGGATTCAAATCTTGCCAGTGATCTTTCCAACCTGTGTGAGCTTGGGCAAGTCAGGTAACTTCCTTAGTTCTTATTTCCTATATCTATAAGTAAAGGGGTTGGATTAGACAGTCCCAGAATCCCTTCTAGTTTTAGAACCCTGATCCTAAGCATTTATTAAGCATCTGCAGTATGGAAAACATTGTGTAGGGGCTGAGGGATACAATGAGCACCCACCCCCCTCCCAAACAACAACAGGCCAATTAGTTCATGTCTTCAAGAAGTCTTCAAATATTTGGTCAGTGTATATAGGCAAATGATTTTACTTCTGTAGGCCTCAGTTTCTTTATCTGTAAAATAAAAGGACTGATACAGATTATCTAGTCACTCAATAATCATTTATTAAATGTTTCTTATTTACAAAGAAATGTGAAAGGAAATCTTAGGTACACACAAAGTTGGTCATACCCTTGATCTTGTCATTGCCTATGATTCTATGATCAAAAATTCTAAAAAACCTTTATCTGATCTGTGCTTCCTATCATTCTATTTCCCCCTAGCTGCCCTTTCCTTCCTAAGCCACTACTTTATCCTTTTCATCCTTATTGTAACCCCCGTTTCCTTTACCTCTTAGTATTTTTCCCAGAACTCCATTTCTTCTCTAGTTTCATTTTCCTCCCGACCCAGTCTCTCTACTCTTCATTTGACTAGTTCAACTGCATGCCACCCTTTACTCTGGAAGCCCTTAGTTTCTTGTCTGATCATGGCTCATACCTGGCTAAACCACTACCATCTGCTTCCTCTGCTCCTATTCACGTGCTGCTCAATGGACCTGGATAAAGACATGTAACTTTGCTGCCTGAATACACTACAAATTTGTTATCTAATTTCAGCAAGACCCTCATTGCAACAAGGCAATGCTTGCACTCCTCCTTAATTAGTAAGATCTTAATAAATGTTTATTGACTGTGTGTATCTGAGGTGTCCTACCACATTTCTTTGGAAATAAGAGGCATTTAATAAATAGCTATTGAATGACTGGATGACGTACAGTAATTGATTCTCTATCTCACTCCCTGAGACTATTACAAACCTTCTCTGGTCTCCTGAAACCTCCCACATTGCCTCCCTTCCCCACACTTTCAGCTGAAGACTTCTGCCTCATGCTTTATTGAGAAGATAGAAACTATTAACCATAAAGCTCCCTCTTCTTCCCTTCTCTTTTTCTCTTAACTCCTTAAAAATATACTCAATTCCTATATCACTGGCTGTTGATTAGAGATTTCAAATTGGATATACCATAGACATCTCAAATTCAATATGTCTATATGTCACTATGTCCAAAAGAGTCCATTGTCTTTTCTTCCTAGTCTTTCTTTTTTAATCTTTCTTTCTTTAAACTCTCACCTTCCATCTTAGACTCAATATTGCATATTGGTTCCAAGGCAGGAGAGTGATAAGGGCTAGGCAATGGGGTTAAGTGACTTGCCCAGGGTCATACAGGTAGGAAGTGGCTGAAGCCAGATTTGAACTCAAGAAGTGGAGTTGCCTCACTCCACTATCTTTTCAAAACAAACTAAAAAAAAAAAACTCCTCCCATGTATGATCTTCCCTTTTTTTTTTTTTGGTCAAGGTACCACCATCTTTCCAGTGATCCTGGTTGGCAACCTTCGTGTCATCCTTCACTCTTCACTCTCCAACCCTACATTATGGCCATTCTGTTGCCAACTCATGTTCATATCCCCACAGAATCTCTGGCAAACATTTCCTTCTCTCCACTCATGCAGCCAATACTCAACACCCTATTTGCAGCCCTTATCACCTCTTACTTGGGCCATTCCAATGGCCTCCTAACTGGTGTTCTTGCTCCAGGTATGTCTGCCCTCTATTCCATCCTGCACATGCTTTTGAAACTGATCTTCAAGTGCAAATCTGACCATGTTACTAGTACATACAATAAATTCCAATGGGTATATCACCTCCAGGATCAAAGATGAGGTTCTCTGTTTGACATGGAAAGCCCTTCACAACCAGGCTCTGCTCTGCTTCTGCAGCCTCACTGGTCATTATTGCCCTCCACTAACACCATAGTCTAAACTTTCCTGGCATCCTTCATGTGTGCCACTCTATTGCCATCTCAGGGTCTTTGCAATGGCTGTCTCCCAAGCCGGAAATGCAATCCTTCCTTGTCTGCATTTTCCTTGGAATCTTTCATCCCCTTCAAGTCTTAGTTTTAGCTGGAGTCTTCCCCCTCAAATCACCTTGCATTTTATACATATCTATGTTGTTTCAGTCATTTCAGTCACATCCAACATGTTGGGACTTCATTTGTGGTTTTCTTGGCAAAGATATTAGAGTGGTTTGCCATTTCCTTCTCCAGCTCGTTTTTCCAGATGAGGAAATTAAGGCAAATAGGGTTAAGTGACTTAACCAGGATCATGTAGCTAATATCCGTGGCCAGATCTGATCTCAGGATGAGTCTTTTTTTGTTTGCTTGTTTATTTTTTTTATTTTTTAGAAAAATCTTCCATGGTTACATGATTCATGTTCTTACTTTCCCCTTCACACACCCCTCCCCCCCCAAAGAAGATGAGTCTTCCAGATTCCAGCTTGAGTATCTATCCACTGGGCTACCTAGCCATCCCCTCTATAGCCATATACTTACATGATATTTTTCTTCTGCAAAATTGTGTAAGCTTTGAAGGCAAGAAATATTTCACTTTTATCTTTATCCCCTGTGCTAAGTATGGTACCTTGAATATTGTAGGTACTTAATAAATGATTGTTGCTTGATTGCTACAAAGATAATGAAGATGCAGTTTCTCACCATTTTGAACTTATCTTCTAGTTGAGACAGGCAGCATTGCTTAGTGGACGAAGAGTGGTTGAGAGTCAGGAAGAGCTGTGTTCAAATGTCTTTGACAAAGTCACTTAACTGCTTCACTAAGTCTTCCTGATACTTAGCTGAGTGATCATAGGCAAATCCCTAACTTTTCTGAGGCTCAGATAATTTTTTAATACTTTTAAAGTGAATTTTTCAAGGTTTGCCTCAGTGTGGGAATTCAGTCTACAAAATCTTAAGTCCTTTATTTCTCTGGCATCTACTTCCTGGGTGCCTTTAGGCAAATTATTTCTTCCTCAGGTGGTCTCATCTATGAAATGAAGGGATTGGACTAGATCAGGCATTCTTTCACAACCCCCCCGCCTTTTTTTTAAACCCTTGGTCTCCATCTTAGAATCA
Organism: Gracilinanus agilis; assembly: GCF_016433145.1. NCBI lineage: Eukaryota > Metazoa > Chordata > Mammalia > Didelphimorphia > Didelphidae > Gracilinanus > Gracilinanus agilis. The sequence continues at coordinate 225,059,802 of NC_058132.1, forward strand.
ACACGGTGTATTGGTTCCAAGGCAGAAGAGCAGTAAGGGGTAGGCAATGGAAGAGTTAAGTGACTTGCCCAAGGTCACAGAGCTAGAAAGTGTCTGGGACAAAATTTGAACTCAGGATCTCTTGTCTTTGGGCCTGGCTCCCTAAGCCACCTAAGCTGCTCCTGGGGTTCTTCATTTCTTGTTCGTGTTGTGAATTCCTTTGGCAATCTGGTGAAAACTATGGATTTCTCAGAATAATGTTTCTTGTATGCATAATATAAAATGTATAGGATTACAAATTAAACCAAAGGTTGATAAAAATAAAGATGGAAATTTTTTTTTTGCCCATGTAAGTTCGCAGATCCCCTAAAATGTAGCCATAGACATTTGGACTAGTTCTCCGAGATCCCTTCAAGTTCTAAATCCGGGATTCTATGATCTCTTGGATACCTCCTATCTAGGATACAATCTATGAAATTTTTCAGTTTATCAGGAATTGCTACCTTGCAATCGCTCTGTCCTCAAGGAGCATTGTGGACTACGTGCAATCTTGAAAAAGGTTGATGTCACGTATGAGCCTGCAACCAGGGGGAGCCCTACACACAGTCAACAATCCTCAGCCAGGCAGGGCAGAATGTGACCACTGAATCCTAATTCTTGGGCTACTGTTCAAGAGAAAATTCAGAAAAGACTTAGAAAACAATTCAAGATTATTTCTCCAAAACAACCATATAAAACAACGATAGCCCTGTATATATATTATAGCTATAGAAGACCAATATGTTGTTGGTGGAACTATGGATTGCCCCTATTATTCTGGAAAATAGTTTGGGAAAAATCACCCAACTAGTCATACCTTCCAACCCAAGACTTTGCTGTTGGGCAGACTCCAAGGAGCCCCTAGGTATAAAGACTACAACCACATATACAGAAATATTCAGAACAGCGCTTTTTTTGTGGTAGCAAAAAGAAAAATGGAAACAAAATGGATGTGCATCCTGGGCCATAGAGAGAGAGAGAGCTGAAAGGGTCATCAGAGTGTAATCAAAACTCCTCATTTTACAGATAAAGCAACTGAGGTCCAAGGAGCTTAAATGACTTAGGGAATGGCTGAGCAAACTGACCTATTAATGTAATGGAGCATTGATTTGCTATAAAGAAATTATGATCATGAAGGACTCAGAGAAAGATAGGAAGATGTCAAACTGATGCAGAATGTAGGGAGAACAACATACTCAATAACTTCAGTAATATAAATGAAAAGAATGTTTAAACACACACACACACACACACACACACACACACACACACACACACACACACACCCAGATTCCTAGCAACTGCATTGACTAATGTTAACCTAGGAGAAAAGACAAAGTACATTGGTATAGAATGCTGTATCCAGTTACACTGTAATGGTTGCTTTTGTATAATTGGGTTTCATTGGTAAAATCAATCAAGAAGCCTTCATTACGCCCCTGCTTTGTGCCTGGCACTGGGTGCCGGTGATACAAATATAAAAGTGAGATCATCCAACCTCCTTACAGAGGAGTATTCATTTGGGGAAAGGTGGGATGGAAGACAGGTGTGCCAGAAATGACTATGATGATTGATCCTCTAGGTTCTAGGCTTTATTTCTAGAGAGGAAACTGAGGTTCTGATAACTCACATTTATATAAGGCTTTAAGGCACTTTCCTCACGATAGCCCTGTGAGGTAGGTAGTACAAGTGCTCTGAAGTTACTATCCTAACTCTCACCCTTCCTGACTAGTATCCCCAGATGTCCTCCCAAGGAATTGGGAGAGGATTCACTTTCTACTGCTATAGCATCAGAGTATTATTGGCCAATTGGTATTCTTCTTCTAGGTGGCTCAGTGGAGAGAGCACTGGGCTTAGAATCAGGAAGACTCTTTTTCCCAAGTTCAGATGTGGCCTCAGATACTTACTGTGTGACTATAGACAAGCCACCTAACCCTGTTTGCCTCAGTGTCTTCATCTGTAAAATGAGATGGAGAAGGAAATGGCAAACTTACTGTGTGTCTATAGACAAGTCTCCTAACCCTGTTTGCCTCAGTTTTTTCATCTGTAAAATGAGATGGAGATGGAAATGGCAAACTACTCCAGTATCTTTGCTAAGAAAACCCCCTCCGAAGGGGTCACATCATAAAGGGTCAGACACAACTAAAAAACAACTGTAAAGGTGGCACCATAGTGCACAGAATGCTGGATCTGGAGTCAGGAAGACCTGAGTTCAAATCCAGCCTCAGACAGTCAGAAACAACTGAATAGCAACTAATGATTCTCCTATGATTAACAGTTGATATCAATTATTTAGTACCTTTAAAAGGGTATTTACTAACATGGTATAGAAAGAATGGTACAAATTGGTGCAAAACAGTACACTAGTACAAAATATGCCCCCCCGCAAATTTATAACAATTCTCCCATTGGTCCATTTGAGGTCAGGGTTTAAATAGGCTCTGGCTTAAAGGAAATATGGCAAAAGCAGAGTGACTCATGTCTCCTGTAAGGTCCTTCACTATAGTTCTCAAAGCATGGTGTAGTCTTTCTATTGTCCTCTTTGTAGAGCTCTAAATCTGCTCTTCTTATCTCTACCAGTCTGTCCTGACTCCCAATGAAATATTGCTATTGGAGCAGCTGGGTGACTCAGTGGATAGAGAGCTAGGACTAGAGACAGGAGGTCTTCTTAACTGTGCGACCCTGGGCAAGTCACTTAACCCCCATTGCCGAGAGCCCTTAAAACTCTTCTGTGTTGGAAATGACATGTAGTATAGATTCCAAAACAGAAAGTAAGAGGTTTTTGATTTTTTTAATTGTCATTCTAGTATGCTGACCAAAAGATGGCAAATCCAAAAATCTTGCAGAGTCACTGCAGAGCAGGTCCTCCTCTGACTAAGAAAATGGAGGGAGAATGCAGGTGGTCAAGGACATCTCCTTTCCCCCAAGTGGTATTTTCTCATAGGTTTGGCTAGAAAGCTCACTTCTGGCTTATCATTTATATGAACCTCTCTGGTTCTAAACCATCTTCTGATTTATAGTCAGCCAATCAATGAACATCTATTAAGCACCTATGATGTATTTGGCACTGAATTAAGACTCCAGAGGGTATAACCCCCAAACCTCAGCCAGTCCAGAAGGTGAACAACCAAAAATGTGTACATATCAGAGCCAAGTGAGGTTCGGTGATTCTGACTCCATCCTTACCCAAGAATTATTAGGACTATCTTAGAGTTGAAGAAATGGAGAGACTATGTGATTTGCCTGAGGTCATATATAGAGAAGTCTTTGAAGGCAACCCATTTTCCTGGTTCCAAATCCAGCAAGAGGTCCATTGCTCACACTACCTTTCCCACTAAGAGATTAGATTAGAGTCAGAACCTCACGTGTGTCTAATCACTGACATTCTCCTTTTACCTACTGAGACTCTATGCTTTTCCTAACTTTAGATGCAAATTCCTCATTCCGTGGCATTTTCATGAGAGAATCTGAAAAGAAAATTTGGTCCATTAAGTTGATCACTCAATGGGGCTCTTCAATTCGCTCCAGTTCTGACTTTTAATAAGCCACATAACAGCATTTTAAATAACAGGGCCTTAATGGATTTAAGCTTCTGAAGGAAGGTATTTTTCTGATAATCTTGCCTATAAGGTCCTTGACAACGCACAGTCAAATGTTGCCAACTCTCAGTAGCAGGAAATTATAGTCTAGCACATTTCATGTGTTTTTTTAACCTGCTTTTTCTTTTCTTTCTTTTTTTTTAAATCTTTACCTTCTGTCTCAGAATCAATATTAAGCAATGGTTCCAAGGCAGAAGAGACTGGCTCTCAATCCACTGAGCCATGTAATCCAAATCTGCTTTTCTCAGTGTTCATGGTCTAGAACTTTCCCTCTACCATTCCTAACAACAATCATTTGTGTGACAAAAAGTCATTTCTTCACTCTGATGTTGACTTAATCCTGAATCAAAACAGTTGAATGAAGCCCTGTGCTATGATGGACTGTTATAGCCCAGTTATGCTAGACTGAGTCAGGAAATAACAAGCAATTTTTTAAAATTTTAAATAAAAATCCTGACCTCCTCTCTTAGACTCAATACCATATATTGATTCCAAGACAGAAGAGTGGTAAGAGGTAGGCAATGGAAATTAAGTGACTTGCCCAGGGTCACACAGCTAGGAAATATCTGAGGCCAGATTTGAACTCTAGGACCTGCTGTCTGTAGGTGTGGCTCTCAATCCACTGAATGTGAACAAATATTTATTAAATGTCTCTATTATACATACAATGTCCTGCAAGATAAGCCTAAAATAAGCTTAAGGCATGTTCCCTATTATCCTGTGCCTAGCATGGAGATAAGAAATCAACAGAGAAAACTGTCAGAAAATAGTGTTACACGGAGTTCTGGGGGGCACTATGAATTCTGTGATGTAGCTTTAACCCCACTCCGGATCATGGATGTTACAAGGGTTATAAAATAAATGTTAATGTAAGATCTGGGTTAGAAGAAGTGAGGGGAAAGAGAAGCATTAGGGAAGCTTTGTGAAAAAGATGGCATTAGAGTTGGACTTGAATTACTGGGCAAAGAAAGAGAAGACGTTCTCTAGGAAAAGGGACCGCCATTTTGTACAGGGAGAGAATAATCTACTTTAACTGGACATTAAAGGTTTGGGGATGGTTAATATGAGTCTGGAAAGGTAAAACAGTGACAGATTATGAAGTGCCTTAAATGCCAAGGTAAGAAATTTGAATTTTACTCATCAAGCAACAGGGAGCCCTTGATGATTTTTCAGTAATCTATTAAAAATGATTATTTTGCTAGTGTTATGACACAGGTTCTAGTCCATGCTCCACTATTTTATCTGGCAATGATCAATTGTGTCTCAGTTTCCTCATCTATAAATTGAGGGATCTGGAGGAGATAATTTCTAATGTTCCTTCCATCTCTAAAGATCTATGACTCAGTGTTTGAGTACCTACCCCAACCTTCCCTAGTTAATTTTTAATATGTTGAGGGAACATTACAGATTTAAGGCTTTTAAATGTAAATCCACCTACAGGTCAGGAGGTTTCACAAAGAAACCTCAGACACCTTTTGAACATAGGCCAACGCTTTTATGGGGTTTCTTTATGATCTAGGTGATAGAGTCTAACAGAGCAGAAGCAAAAAAAAAATTCTAAATTTATGCCAAAATAAAAAATGTACTTGGGTTATTGCAATGTAGATTATGCAAAGGAGAAATCATTATGATAGGACAATCAGCTTTCATTAAATGAGCCTAAAATAAGGAGCGGAAGAAAAAAAATCAAGATTGGCTTTCCATGCCTCCTGCTAGAGCCCTGGTAATTATGCGTGTTGGAATATTTAGCATAATTAGTCTTTAGCTGCCCATTTCGGTTTTGCTCAAGTTATAAATGTCAAGTCAAAGCCATTAAAAACCATGTTCTGAAGAAATAGATACTTAGAAGGAGAAATGCCCAGGTAGCAGAGACCCTGCTGGAAGCCACAAATACCATGGAAGATCTAACATTGTTGTGCCAGCTTCATGTGCTAATAACTGGAACTCTTTTATAGCCTATAAACCATGGAAGGGTTGGTGGTAATGAGATTAATTTCCTTATATTAATGAACATTCTACTTGAGTCAGAAAAGCTATACTCACAATTTCTGCCCTCCCCTTAGTTTACATGGACTGCTTCATCTTTTTAAGGAGCAAGAATTCCCTAATTGTGTCACATGGTTGCTGGCTGCTCACAGGGTCCTGTGGACTCTTGGGCATTTGTAAATGAGTCTTATAGAGTCTAGACCAGGGGTTCTTAATCTTTTTGTGGAACATGGATCCCTTTAAGTGATCAATCAATCATTATTTATTAATATTGTTTCAGGCATTAAATACGCAAAAGACTTGTTCTCAAGAAGCCTATAATCTAATGAATGAATGAATTTATAAATGAATGCATCATTTATTAAGGGCTTACTATAGGTGAAGCACTGTGTTAGGTATTGGGGGACAAAAATAGAAATATAAGACAGAGTCTGCTCAAGAAGCTTACGTTCCAATAGGAAATTGGCAACCTGGGGAAGTCTATAGGTCTTTTCTCAGAATAACATCTTTAATTGCATAAAACAAAACATATAGGATGACAAATGAAACTAATTATAAAAAAAATTAAATTCGATCCCAGAATAAAAACCTATGACTAAACTATTAGAAATGGAAGGGAAGGTAACCTAATCCAGTCCCTTTGTTTATCAGTAAGGAAACAGACCCAGAGAGATGAAATGACCCACTCACAGCATTAATGAATAGCAAAGCCTACACTCTAAGTCAGATCTTTTGACTTCCAGTCTATAGCAATCTCTTCACCATATTGCATTTTCATTCTTTTTTTTCTGACTTCTACCTTGTTTGATCTTTGCCAGTTGATCCCCACAAAACCTTTTCTATTAAATATCACTACTCTACACTTGGATCTCTATGTAGGCACTTCATTTGTTCTTGAGCACACCTGACACTGAGGTTAGTAAAGCAGAAGACTGCTTTGACAGTGTCCAAGAATTCCACTGTAACTCCATGAGCTAAAAAGAACTTTCCTGCAGGCTAAACAAAGGATTATATAAAGACTTGGCAAGATGGCATCTGTATTGGTGTCTATTTGCTCTCAAACAAATCATAGTCCTTGATTAGATCTGAACTTTAATTATTTAAGCATCTGTGATTGCATTGGTATTGGTTTCCCCAACCACAATGCAGACAGCAACCGTGCTTTGCCTTAGCAGATTGAATTTAACAGATTTCCAAGAAGTAGTTCTCCTTTGTCAGAGGGAAGGCACTGTACTAAGCTATGGAGATATAACTCAAAAATAAAGCATTCCCTGCCCTCGGGGAACTTATATTTCATTAGTGGAACTAACCTATAAACAGATGAGAGACCTAAGGAGTAAATGAAAGGGAGAGTCTTCTTGTTGGCACTGATATCTGGATATTCATAGCTAACCTTTCAGCAGAGAAGCAAGGTAGAAAGACTTGGCATAATTTACATTATTAAGGGACTTTCGAGGGTTGAATATATGGAGATGTTTTACAAAGTCAATCATGAATAGAGAGAAAAACAAGTACACTCAAGATCAGATGAAAGTTTGAAATAAAGCAAGGAACAAAGGGTATTTGTGGATCCCTGATATCCAGGAAGCAAGAAAGCCAAATAATGGTGTAAAGACTTTGTCAGTTTAGAAAAAAAAATCTTAAATAAATTACTTATAAGCTGCAAGGTTTAATAAGGCCTTGGTGAGATTGAAGTAATGGGTGGGAGAATCTATTATAAAGAAGACTGCTGAATCTATAGGGCCCTTTATATCTTGAGGAGAAAAAGAGAGAAGATGGAGAGACTTGTTTGGGATGTAGGTCTCCATTCAAAATGCCCAGAAGTCAATGTTTAGAAGGGAAGCTGTTAGGTACAAGAGACAGCACCAAACTCTGCTGATAATTATAAAAATAATCCACATATAGAGAACCTTTGCATAGTACTTTTCTTCAAATGCTGAGTAAAATAGGTAAGAAAATATTATTATTCCCTTAATGCAGAAGAAAACTGAGGCTTCAGAGAGAGAAAAGTACTAACTCATGAACACCCAAAAGAATCAGGACTAGAACCAACAAAAACTTAGGAAGGGGTCATTCTTCTTCTCTGAACTTTTAGGGAACTGTCCTACTAATTGAAAGGGCTTCTCAGAATCAAAGAATCTCAGTAACAGAAGAGAGTTCGGAGGTCATCTCATCCAGTTCCTACCTGAAAAGGAATCTGCTTTATGTATTCTCCAACAAGTAGCCATCTAGCCTCCCCTGGAAATTTTTCAGTAATGGGGAAAATCGCCACTTTACAGGCAGCTCATTTCTCTTTGGGACAGTTCTAACTGTTGGGAAGTTTTTCCCTCTGCCAAAATAAAATGGGCCTCTCTTCACCCACACAGCTACCTGAAGCCAAGGAGGATGAATCTAATCTCCGTTTCAAGTAACAGCCTTTCAGATACATGGAGACATATGGCAACCTTGCAACTTGTTCTTAAGGACCATCTATTCCCACCCCGCATGACCTCATACATGGAACATCCCTCATTCTCAGGAAGAGGAGGAAGAAGAAGCTGGAGATCCTGTACTCCATCTCTCAGCCCTTCAGCCCCAACTGTTGGATTTTTTCTAAAGGACTTTGCTCATAATTTTTTTAATGTTTTAAAAATCATCCTTAGAAGGCCCATAATTGTCAAGTTACAGAGTTTGGGAGTCTTTTATCCTAAGATAGCCATGATTTGGCACTGTCGATCAGCCCAGATAAAAATAGATTATTTTTTAGCAACTGAACCAATATAATTATCTGAATAAAGGGAAATTGGCCCAGACTGTTACCTTATGCCAGTGGAATAGAGGAGACCAATATACATTCATCAATTACACTTTTCCCAGGATCCTTCAAGAAGGATCTTTCTGAAACCTAGTTTAATTTGCTTATTTTGTAAAATAGTAAACATATGTTGCATTTGTCAATCATACTACAATACAATTTTGATGATATTTTGAAAACAGAAGCAGGGCTTTTACAACAGTGAATATGTGAAAATGTACAAGTTTGAGTTTGGTGTAGAGTGTCAATAGGAGTGTAATAGAGTTTGAGAACTAACTGGAATTTGGGGCTCCCAGGGATATACATCCCTCACAATTCCACGAGCAATTTAGACTATGGTGGTCTTTGAGCCAGAACAGAAATATACTTGGACATTTTAAACAGAAATACATCCAGTCTTCAAAAGATCAGACTGAAGAATGAGCAGGGAAACAGTGTTCTTAGCCCCAAAAGGGAACTTAAATGAACCAAGCTAGGAAGAATTGGCAGAACCAATACAATAAGGCAAAAGAAAAACCAGCTATGGCAGAGAAGGGAAAGATAAAGGTGGGCTATTACACACACACAATCACACACAGAGTATATATACACATACACAGAGAAATATACATATATATTATCAGATCAGGATTTTTTTGTTGTTGTTTCTGTTTCTATGGAGGATTCCATTTCAAAGTGGGAAGAAGAATATTTTCAGAAATCACTGTGCCACTGAGTCAGCAAGCATTTATTAGGTCCCTACTAAGTGACAGACAATACAAAGAAAGGCAACATTACAGTTCCTGACATCAAAGTGATCAGGGGAGGAAGCATCTATACATTTTTGAGAAACAGAGACTAAATCTTTTTTGTTGCTTGATAATTTTTCTTAATCTATTTTTAAGGTTTAGATTAACAACCATCTTTTGATATACAGAATGGAATTCGTGCTTGGCTTCTGCCATGAGGCACAAAAGAATTAAATGGCTGAAGGCAAATAACTAAATATGAAAGAGACATACAAATCTTAGCCATTGTACACTTCTTACAATTGTGGCAGCACATTGTCTGAGATGCATAAGTAGGGCCCACGGGTCTGTGGCTGGTCACAGAGCAATTAAGTTAAGTGCTACTGAAATTGCTTTTTATCATCTAGATGAGTTGAGCAGATCACAAGCGAGACAAAGGTTTGAAGTATAAAAGCTCATACTTCAACTTGGGTATCAGTTCCTGTAACTATTACTCTAGGACCACCTCATTCTTTTTAAGATTGAAATTGGGGTGTCAGAGGGTAAAGTGGACTTTTGAGAGTTCCATGGACATCAAAGAGGCTTAACATTTCTTCAATTAAAAGTTTGAACATATTTCCCTAAAAGTACCCACATGAAGCCTTCTTCCAGATATTTCCACCTAGGTCTACTTGTTTCTTACAAATGGAATCCTATCTAATGATAGGGTTTGATAGGGTTAAGAAGTTCCAGAATTTCATTCCCTGTCAATTCTCAAGGCAAATCAATCTCCACTCTAGAAGTGATATTGCCTAAGAGTCATCCTATGATATGGGCTAGCCCTTAGACAAACTGGAAATTTTAAAAGTTTTCAGCCCAAGAATTTCTAGGACAGGCTGTGATATTCCCACAATATATCTGAAAATCTGGTGGAACTGTAAACCCAAATTTTTCTGAATCAGATAGAGCTGTGTTGGCAAACCCATGGCACAGGTGCCAGAGGGGACATTCAGAGCCCTCTCTATGGGCACACGTGCTGTTGTCCCAGCACAGAGTTTGCCAGAGTTCATTACTAGAAAGTCAGAGGGATATGGGGCCAGGCTGCTCCTCTCTCCCTAGCCTGAGGCATTTCTCACATCACCCACCCCTCTAAAAGGTTTGCCATCATGGAGATAGAGAAACATGATGATTCCATAGACTTTCTTCAAGAATAATCTGAAATGGGCTGTTATATACATGTCCTACTAAGACTCCAAAAGAGATGACCTGAACTGTTGGTTCCTACTGAGCACTAGAGGGCTGGTGAGGAGGTAAGCAAAATGTGGTTGAGGTAAATAAATAATTATTTCAGTGAAAGAGAATAAAGTTACCATTTCAAAATATTGTTTCTAGGAGCAGAATGAAAAGGGGATGAGATTCTGGTGACTCAACCCTAGTGAGGTTCAGATCATGGAACATGATTCAAAAGGGTGACAAGTTAGGGTTTCCCTGACAGATCTGTTATAAATCAGTCACCCTGACAGATTTTCCCAGATGTCAATTAATCATACCCATAACTATTACCTTCTAGAAAGAGTTGCAAAAATAATAACTATAAAAGGGTTCCAAGCCTTTCAGGAGACTCAAAGTAGAGTTAGCATCTGAGATTAGGTTGGGAAACATGCCAGGCAATGCAAAAACAGGGTTTTAACATAAAGGAAGGGAGGTTGCTAAGCTACCAGGAATGAGTCCAAACAAGGTAGTATAGATTAATGGCAATAGCAGAAAAATAAAGAAGTTGGTCAAGAATGGAAAGGGAGAATTCACATTTAAGTCAGAGAACTAAAACCATTTACCCTTGGACCTCTGTGTAAAGGTTAAATTTAGTGGTTGAACTTAAATTATATGAAATAACATGGTTGCTGACATTATTATATCTCAAGTCAGAAGTTTATTTACCAAATTAGAGGGAAAACGATAAAATAGAGAAATGTGAAAGAGGTTAGAGAAAATACCTATACTAGTCCTCAGCCAGGAGAATCTGTAGTGAGTAACTACAAGGCCTCCTCCAAGATGGAAGCTAGTCTCTTAGGAATCTAGGAAAAGAGTCAGCCCTTTCCATTCACCCAATGAAGTTGTCCAGGAGTCAGAATTTAAGTTGAAGCCACAATTCACGCCACAGTCTCCAGTGAAGTTCCCTTGAAGACTATCTCCAGGAGACACTCTCCATGAGACTTAATTTCACGAGAGTGCCCCAGCCAAAGAATTTTGTGGCTTTTGTGGTGGTTTCCTGTTCCTGCTCCTCTTAACAGGGGTCAAACTCAGTTTCCAAATTGTCCTGCCCTGCCCAGGGGCAGTGTCTGTGGGATTGACTTCTCACCTCTAAAGATGTTAACTCTTCTCCTAGGATTCACACATTTCTGAGTTGTCACCCAGTTTGGATTCACACGTTTCTGAGTTATCACCCAGTTTAGCACTAACCTATGCTGTTAAACTAATACACAAAATAATCCCATCTAAAAAATATATTCTAACAATGTATAAAAATAGAAAATTTACAATAAAAACAATGTGGCATAAGCTTGTACAAAAAACAATCCATCTGACTAAAAAATAATCTTATGCAAAATGCATTTTAAAAATCTAAGCTGAACAATTCAAAACAAATTCTTTCTATGTTAAATGCTATTGCTATTACACCATTTATACACACATATACACATTCACTATATTACAATTGTCATTCCTATGTTACAAGTATATGTACATTACAAAGCTATGTACATGTATGTGTGTAACATGTACTGTATCTCACTGTTTTAATCTCTACATTGATCCTGTATTTCCTGATGTTACCTAAGTAGACTATCTCAATCAGACCTTTTATTTAGTTAGGTAAGACCTTATGAATTTAGTATGTATAACTACTTTATTGTTACACATTAACCAATTCATAAATATCCATTTATTTACATGGATTTAGTAACTAATAAAGATCTCATAACATTTATTGGAACATATAGCCTTTATATGTGCTTGTTGCGTGCAAATATACTTACTAAATCTTCAGATTCTTCTCTTCTCGTGCTGCCTGATGGTTCTCTTCTGTCTTTATTTCTTGTCTAACTATGTAATGGTGCATGAAACTAATTTGGAAATGTAGTGTTTAGTAATGCGTATATCTCACAATCTCAAGTCCAGTCCTCATCTGGTCTTCTTTGCAGATTCCTGTACAGTAGTCTAGTTTTGCTAGTCTATCAGCATCAGGTCATTCTGTCTGCTTCTCCTTCCTTCTGCTAAGATCGGCTTTTATGCTTTTCCTCTGGGCTGCTTTCATCTTCCTATTTGTCCCCTTATAAACTTTTTGCCTATAGTCTATATTTTTGCATGATGAATTTACAGCTCTCCTCTATGTAAATATATTCTATCTCTTCTTCTTTTCCTTTTTCTCCTATCTCTATTTCTATATTTCTTTCATCTGTATTTTTCCTGTATTCATTGCTTTCTTGCTCACTAATTATTACTTATTCTTTGTACTTTTACGTTTTCTGCTACTTTTTCTACTATGGTTGTTATAGGTGTTTCCTCTATACATTCCTTATTAATTTCAATGATGTTATCTTGCTTTTCCCTGTTGTTTTCACTCTCACTTTTCCTATTCTCTAATTTCTTTTGCTTTCTGGCTTCAATTTCTTTGCCTCTGTGGGTAAACCTTCATAATGAAACATTCCCTACACTTTTGTTCTTTTTGGCAACCAGATGCTCCTGTCACCTGGGAATACTTAGGTTTATCTCCATTTTTTATAAATTCCTGCATACTGTACAAATCTAATGCCTGTTGTGATCCCTGGTAACATGTATGATTGCAGTAACCTGTTTTCTCTTGCTTTTGGTAAGGTGGGTATCTAGGATTTGCATTCTGGTAACTGTACCCATTCTGTCTGTACCCATTTCCATAAAATCTATTATTTCTTTTTGTTGTTTGAAAACCTGTCCCCTAAATCTAGTATGTATAACTACTTTAACTACTATAAATCCCAAAACATAAGACCAGAGAACTTCTTATTTGACAAGAATTACCAAAAAAACTGAAAAGATGACTGGCAAAAATTAGGTTTAGATCAACATCTTTAACCATATACTGCAAACCATCTCATATTTGATTACTTTGTAACTGTTTTTTATTTATTCTCTTTATTTGTTTGGTTGTCTTTCAATCATGGTTTAACGCTTTGTGACTCTATCTGGGGTTTTCTTGGCAAAAATACTGGAGTGGTTTGCCGTTTCCTTCTCCAAATCATTTTACAGATGAGGAAACTGAGGCAAACAGTGTTAAGTGACTTGCCCAGAGTCACACAACTAATAAGTATCTGAGGCCAGATGTGAAATCCAGGACTAGCACTCTATCTACTGCATCATCTAACTGCCCTATTCTCTTTATATTTATTCTGCATAAATTTATACATGACTTTGTTATAACTCCCCACTAGAATTTCAGCTCTTTAAGTAGTAATTGTTTCGTTCATTGTATTTGTAATGCCTGTCCTAGCACAATCTTCTCCAAAAAAAACTTTCACCACCATATTTCTTCAGATTCTAATCTATCTGCAAAGCCATGAGAAATAATTTAGATGAAGACTATAATGTGTAAACTAAAAGAATACTAATAAAAGAAAGCCAAACACTGGGAATTGTAATAACTAACACTTGGCCCCATTGAAGGGTTAGGGAAATCTACTTCTCTCAGAGACATGAGAAGTTATTAGTTCAGAATGTTGCCTACCCTGACAATATGTCATTTGTTTGCTGGTTTTGCTTTACTGATTTTCTTTGTTGAAAGGGAGGGATCATTAGATGAGGGTAAGATACCTGGAAAGAACTCTTAGAGTTGGAATGATCTGAATTCAAATCCTACCTTTGACCATACTGTTTCTGTAATCCTGGTCAAGTAATTTGACCTCTCGGTCCCCCATCTGAAGATCCCAGCAATTCTCTAAGATTAAAAGTTGCAGAAAAGTTGCCTATCTGCTCTTTGGTAGAGGGAGTTACCTTAATGAGATTGCCTTCACCTATGAAATCACATGTCCAAGAAAACTCATTTTAAATAATAATAACCACCTATCCCCTCACTGCTCAGTAAACTTAAAAGAAAAGAGTTGGGAAACGATATTTCTCTACCATGTGCAAGTTGCAGCCTTGACTATACTTGCATTCTCTAGTTTTCAATTGAAACAAGTATTCATAAAAAGTCATCCGTGTTTTTATCTATCCCTAAATATCACCTACAGCTCCCAAATACAAAAATGAATTTACAAACATGCTCGTTGGAGAAAAAAAAGTCTAGAGTTTACAATATAACTAGGCAGAAAGTCATGCCTATGCTCTCTACTCAATGCCACCTCCAGGAATTTTCCTGGTGTTTAATAAATAATAATCAGAATATTATGAGAAAAAGGATGTTTTATAAGGGCAGACATAAGTGTAGACTGAAAGACTGGGAGAGAGGCACAAATTTAATTTCTCTTTAGAACTGAACCAAATGTAAGAAGAAAATATGACTACCTTTTTGTTCTTGTTTTTGTTCTTGTTTTTTTTCCAGTAATGTGCTCAGCCTAACAAACCAAAAAGTAAAAGCAAGAATGGATAGAAATATAGGATTGAGAATGAGGAAGAGCTAAATTCAAATCTTCACTTCTGTTACTTAACTTACTAGCTGCGTGACCATTGGGCAAGTCATTTAACTTCAATGCACCTTAAGCAAACGCTTAAGACCTATCTTCTAAGGATTCATTGATATAGGAGAGTTACCAAGCCAAGATGATCATATAGCACAAGCCAGGGGAGAGGGAAAGGCAGAAGGAGACAGACAGACAGAGACAGAGAGTGAGAAAGGTTTTGATAAGGGATCTGACACTCAACTATTAAATCTGATGTCAGCTCTACACTTAACTGAGGAAAATGAAATAAAAGAAACCAATCATTTGGGAAGGGTGTACAAAAATCCTAGTCAACTAGAAGCTCCATAGTCTTTTTTTTTTAATTGTGGTAAAGGATCAAATACATTTTGACATAAGCCAATCAAATTGACATTTTTATTTGTGCTAAATATCATTTTAATGCTTAAAGAAATATGTTATTCACAGGCCCTGACAAATCTGTTGTTTGCCCCTTTCTCCAAATCCATTCTTGTTGTCAGCAGAAGACTGTTCGTGCAACTACTGGTCATGTTGAAAACTTCTATTCTTTTTCACATTGTTCTACAGCAGTGATTCCCAAAGTGGGTGCTACCGCCCCCTGGTGGGTGCTGCAGCGATCCATGAAGGTAGTGATGGCCACAGGTGCATTTATCTTTCCTATTAATTGCTATTAAAATTTTAAAAAAATTAATTTCCACAGGGCTAAGTAATATTTTTTCTGGAAAGGGGGCGGTAGGCCAAAAAAGTTTGGGAACCACTGTTCTACAGGAAATTCAGGGCACCAACTCAGGTCTAGCAGCAGGTGCTCTGGGACTTAACACATACTGGGATGGAATACCTAAACACAAGTTAATTAAGCCTATTGTTTAACAATTTGTTTCTTGCTGTGTTTGACTCATTTGCTACTTACTGCTTCAATAAGACAGATTTTACTTCTGGAGGCAGCCTGACACCTTAATTCCTGTCTTACGGCCTTTCTCTTGTGAAATTTATTTTATTTTGGAGGCTTCCTAGTTCAGCGGCAGAGTAACACTTTTTAAAAATCATCTATCCCTAATGGATGACAAGCTGTAACCAAGAAGGAAAAAAAAATCACACAACTTGGGAAAATTGTATAGTACTGCTATTCTTAGGTGATGGATATTCTCAGAGTAATATCACTACAGAGAACCTGGAATAAGTAGGTTGGTTATTTCTGTATGATGCTCCTGCCCAATGGAAAGATGGAAATGAGCTTTCAGAGGTTTCCAGACTTAGGATCATAGCCTCAGAGCTGGAAGAGATGTCAAAGTCATCTAGTCCAATCTCTTCCCTTTAGAGATAAGGAAACTGAGGTCCAGCTAGGTTAAAGTCTGTGAAAAGTCACATAGGTGGCAAGTGACAGAAACAGATCTGAACCAAAGTACTTTAGCTTCATGTCCACTGAATTTTCCTTTCTACCATGAAGATCACCTAACCTATCCCCCTGTTCTCTTCATTTTATAGATGATGAAACTGAGGCCAAATAAGGGTTAGTGAATTGTTCAAGGTTCCATAGTTAGTGGATACCTATCATTGCCTCCCAAATTGCAAATTGAAATATATGATTTTTTACTTTATTTCCTTCATGAACTTTTCTCTAGCATAAGCAATATATATCTTCTTTCACAACATGACAAATGTGGAAATATGTATTACAGGATAATACATATACAATCTATATCATATTACCTGCCTTCTTGGGATAGTAGGGAGAAAGAGAATATGAACTACAAAACATCAGAAAACGAATACTAAAAAAATAATATTAACATATAATCTGGAAAAATATGCTTTGTTATAATTAAAAAGCTATATTATTGACATTTTCTCTATCTATTTTCTTTATTGTCTGGACAATCAGTGGAACAATAAATCAATCCCTCATTTGCAGCATTTGCCAGTTTCCAATGTCTAAATGCTCACAGTGAAAATTTAACATTAAGCTCTTTTGAATCAGTTGGAGCCACCTCCAGTATACATCTGCCCTTCATTATAGCAAATAGGTACTGTCAAGCAAAACTAATCAAGATATAGCCTGTATCTGAGAATATATGTCTAGTTCTATTCCTTTTGTCCATCACCTCCTTGCCAAGAGGTAGAAGATATGTTTTATTATCAGTCATTTGAAATGAGGATTGTTCATTGCTTTAATCAAAGTTTTGAGGTCTTTCAGAATTGTTTCTCTTCACATTGTTATGTTGTGAGGAAGATTAGGTAGTAATTAATTAAGTACTAAGGGTGAACCTAACAGGAAGGGTTGGAGCATTCCAAGATGGAATAAAGGAGCAGGAAAGGGCTTGTGCTCTGAGAGAGACTCCATTAGGGGTTGGCACAAACTGTGGCTAGCCCTGGGAGATCTCAGAGTTAAGGACACCCTGCATCCTGATTTCCCTGGGATTCTGAGTGGTGGTGGATTCTAACAAGAGGACAAGAACTACAGAGCAGCACCAAGGGAAGAGGAAAAGTTTGGGATCTGGTGGACAGCATCTCAAGCACGCTCACTCTACTTGGATACCTTGGCTTTTGGCATCCTGAGATCATTGGTGGATTACTGTAAGAAACCCCAAAGCCACCCTCAGCCCTTAGTTGTACTGGTCAAGCCTGGCAGGAACCAGGTTTGATGCAGACTCCCAGTGACTCCATTACTGCTCCTTTGGCCCTGTCTGCTTAGATAACTAAGATTAGAGTAGAGAAGCCCTCCCCTTGCCCTGTGATTTTGTCATTAGGTTTTAAGTATAGAAATCCCTTTCCCACCTTTTAGTTAAACATAATTAAACCTGTTAAAAAACCTTTACCTTGCCTGCTGGTTTCTAGACTATGGCCTAGGGAAAGCTGGGTGACAGTTAAGACCAACTGCCATTCCTGTGTTAATCCAGTGAACTCTGGTTTCCCTATCCTGGTCCAGTCTCTCCTACAACCCAGTGTGTGTACCCAAAACTATTTAGATTTATTGTAACATCCCTGGTGCCCTCCATTATTTTCCACAGTTATGATCAACAAGTAAATTGTTCCCTGGTTCTGCTAACTTTACCCTGTATCCATTCATAAAAATCTTTCCATATTTCTCTGGATTTGTTATATTTCTAATTTCTTAGAGAAGTATAAAATTTATTACATTCATGCCTGATGCATAGTAGGTACTATATAGATATTAGCTATTATTGTTATTGTTATTTACTATAATTTATTCAACTATTCCCCAACAGATATGTTCAGGTTTTTGCCACTACCTAAAGTACTGCTATGAGTACTCTTATACATATAGATCTTTTTCCTTTGTTAGGTCTTTTTAAAACAGATTTAACTTTCAGAAATATCATTCATCCAATGAGCTCAAAAGACTTTCCAAATATCAATTTGTTCCTACTCCTCTTTTTTTAATTTATTAAAACTTGATTCTTTTTATTCTCACTATCTTCTCTTGTCTGTCCTCAGATGCCAACATATTATCACATTCTTTTTGTTTTCTGCCAATAATGAGGGTCATCATAATGTAACAGGTTCTTGGGGAATGAAGGACCCTGCTGTCCACATTAAAATACATACAGGTATTCTGTGACATATAAAGATTAAAATTAATATACAATATTCTAAGTATTAGATTTATAAAGTGTATTAATAATAACTAAAATAAGAAAGCTATCTAACCCAGCCTGGTTGTGAGAGAAAAAGAGAGGGAAAAAAAAAGAGAAAAAGAGAAAAAAAGTGAGAGAAAAAGTGAGAAAAAAAGAGAGAAAAGCGGAGCCTCAGAACTTATAACCAATATTTGAAGACACAAACGTGGACAAAGGGAAAAGTATTGTGGGTAATACAGAAAGGAATTTGGGGTAGTATAGTTTTAGGGGTTCAGGATATTTTTAACTATATAGACATTTCCTGTTGTGTACTGCATAAGAATAGCAATTAACTTTTAGAAAAGGATATTTACTAAAAAAGATATGGCAAGACCAAAAGCACAAAAACATCCTTGTCAGGGAAGGGGAAAAAGGAAAGGAAATAATCATTTATATATATATATATATATATATATATATATATATATATATA
>NC_058132.1:225083647-225095972 GCF_016433145.1 Gracilinanus agilis
ATATATATATATATATATATATATATATGGGATTATAGAGATCATGTAAGAGAACTGGAGTAACAATTTTTTAACTTTACGGTAGCCTAGCCAATGACTTCCTGAGAATGGCAACCAAGACTTTTAGCACTCTAAGAATAATTATTAGAATAAGGCATTTGTTGTTGTGTTGTAGTGCAGTCACTCAGTCTTGTCTAACTCTTCATGACCCTGTGGACTATAATGTGCATGGAGTTTTCTCGGCAAAGATACTGAAGTGGTTTGCCATTTCCTTCTCCAATGGCTTAAAGCAAACAGAGGTCAAATGACTTGACCAGTATCCCACAGCTAGCATGCCTGAGGCATGATCCCAATTTGGGGCTTCCTGACTCCAGGTCCAATGTTCTATCCACTGGGCCACCCAGCTGCCTCACAATCAGACATAGTATATACTAGTATATATCCTTTCTATTCTTCAAAGAAATTGCGTGAAACTTTTGGATTTGGAATAAACTTTGTACCTTTTGAAGGGCATAAACCCACACTCACATTTTGCATGGATAGCACTCTATCAGATTGCAGTGGGTTATTTGGGTGCTCTGAAAAAGTAGAATTTGAATGAAACAAATTACTCTTGAGAAGTAACTGCTCCTTTATAACATCTTACTCATGTGATTGGCAATGGAGGTGAAGGAAGATGGGGAGTGTTGAATAACTTGCTTTCAGAGTAGGTTTTCACTAGACTTGCTAAATGCAATTGAATTTTCATATTTCTTATATTTTGGGTACTTTAATCATCTTTTATTTTATTTATGTGGACATTAACTCCATGGACACAAATTATATCTCTTTTGTAATTCGTAGTTCACAAGCAAGACAGAAAGTTCCTGCAACAAAGAATGCAAACAGCAAAGAATTCCTAAGTCAAGTCAGGACCTGAAAGTCTGCATTAAAATGCAGTAATTGTGGAGCAACTAAGTGGTTCAGTAGATACAGAGTCAAGCCTAGAGACTGAAAGTCCTAGATTCAAATCTGACCTTAGACACTTCCTAGCTCTGCTACCCGGGGTAAACCACTTAACCCCAATTGCCTTGCCCTTACAACTCTTCCACCTTGGAACTAATATTTAGTATTGATTCTAAGATGGAAGGTAAGTGTTGGGTTTTTTAAATGCAATTACGGTGAACAGAAGATTATAATGGCGACCAAGAATAAGGAAAAGATAAAAGAAACCAAAAAACCATGACCCAAAGGCCAAATCTGGCCTTTTTGTATGACTAAGTTGCTCCACAATTACTGCATTTTAATGCAGACTTGCAGGTCCTGACTTAGGAATTCTTTTATATTATTTATGTGGACATTAACTCCATGGACACAAATTATATCTCTTTTGTAATTCGTAGTCCACAAGCAAGACAGAAAGTTCCTGCAACAAAGAATGCAAACAGCAAAGAAAAAAGGGGAAATATAGGTTTCAAAGAGAAAGAGAGTAGCTGATACTGTACTAGCCTCAGGACTCCCAATTGCAATGCACCAGGACTCTACTTGGTGTTATAAATTTAGCAGGGATTTTGTGAATGAACTCTTGGGAAAGAAGAAATAGAAATGACTAGAAAGCAGGCTATAACTGTTCCCTTGCTAACTATGCTATGATCCTAGTTTCAGAAGAATCTGGACAGATTATATGACTGTCATAAGAGAACCAGGCTAAATTCCAAAAGACATTTATCAACAGAATGTACCCCATATTGATGATATCACAGTTCCACTAAAATATATACACTTCATGTCAGCTCGGGGAGGGAAGTGGGGAGGGAGAGAGCATAAATCATATAACCATGGAAAATTTTTTAAATTATATTAAAAAATACACACACACACACACACACACACACACACACACACACACACACACACACACTTCAGCCAAGACTACAGTGTGTGAAATTCCAAGAAGAGAATTCCCCTTGTGAGAAGATCATAGGATTATGGGATCAAAGATTCAGAGATGGAAGGGCCTTTGAGGTCACCAACTCTAACTCCATCCTTCTACAGGTGAAGAACTTGAGGCCCAGGTAGCTTAAATGACTTCCAGCTAGTAAATGTCTGAGACAGGATCTCCCTGATGCCAAGATCAATACTTAATCCGCTATACCACCCTGCCCCTCAGCTAGGAAATCTATAAAGCAATAATAGGTTTAGATCAGCATCCCAGTAGGGTAAGATAAACTATGGTTTTCTGGCCAAATCCATCCTGCCACTTGTTTTTGTATGGCCTGTGAGCTAAGAATGATTCTTACATTTTAAAATATAATTCTTTAATTATTATAATCACAATGATTACAACTATTTAAATATATTTTAAAATGCAAAAACAATTCTTAGTACATTAGTCATACAAAAAGGCCAAATTTGGCCTTTGGGTCATGGTTTACCAAATCCTATCTTTATAGTATATGCCATAATAAATCCCAAAATAATATACAGCCTAGATATAAAAGATCATACCCCCAAAAAATTAAGAAGGAATTAAATGAAATACTTTTCTCTCTTATGATTGGGAGGAAAATTTAGAACCAAAACAAAAATAGGGATCCCAACAAATAAAAGACAGTTTTGGCTAATAAAATTAAAAAGCAAAGTAGCATGGCATAATGGATAGAGAGATGTCCTTGAAGTTTGTAAAACTTAGGTTTGGATCTTACAACAAACCCATAAATACTCTGGGACCAGAGGCAGTCCTTTATATTGATGAATTCCATTATAGGGCTTATACTTCATAAAGGTCAGTACATATGTGGAAAAGGAAGACTTATATGAGCTAACGCAGAATAAAATAGCCAAAGGAACAATATTCACAATATTTACATTGATATAAGTGAAAATAATTGTAAAAGACAACAGAATTCAGATATTTACAATATCTAATCTTAGTTCCAGAGAATTTCTAGGAAAGCATATTTCCCTCTAATTAGAAACGGAGTGGCTTTGTTCTCAGTTATTGATGATGGGTAATTGATTTTCTTTTTTATAATAGAGTTCACTAGGATTGATTAGGAACAAAGGGGATGAATAAAGTAGGGGTTTTTGTTTTCATTTTTTAAACCCTTACCTTCTGTCTTAGAATTGATACTGAGTATTACTTCCAAGGAGAAGAACAGTTAAGTGCTAGGCAATGGAGGTTAAATGACTTGCCCATGGTCATATAGCTAGGAAGTATCTGAGGTCAAATTTGATCTTAGGACCTCCTGTCTCCAAATCTGGCTCTCCACCCCTCGATCCACCTAGCTGCCCCAAATACAGAAGGTTTTTAAAAACTGAATTTTTAACTACTGAGTTAAAAAATTCTAACCAAACCAATCGGCATTTTAATACACACATATACATATCACAGTACTAGTAAAAGACAAAATTTCTAACCAAATACTGTAATTATATCATTAGAAACTTGGTGGGGGGAGTAGATACTTGAGCACAGAAAGATATTTAGTCCAAGAAATTTTCTTTGAAAGGAATTATCAGTGTGAAATTTTCTGTAGCTAGTGACTACAACTAAATTTCAATATCCATCTTGGTTTATCGGTTGGGTGATATTTTATTTTCCTACTTTCTAAAAGCACAACCCAGTAGAAAATTTATCCATTTACAAACTTTGAATCTATCGACAAAAAAAGTGAAAAGTAATTGCATCTTTGCCCCTTTCCAGTTCCATTGGAGTTGACATTAAATGAGATAAAGAAATTCCACGATTTAACATGCAGTGTAGACATTTAAACACCAGAGGACAGTGTGTGAATTTAAAAAAGTAGTCCAATTACTTATTCATTTAATTCACTTCATTTGCTCAGGTCATTACAATAAAATCCTAATTTTAAGTGTTTTTCCCCCCTAAAGAAATCTGAGAAGTCATTTCGAGCTTCAGAAATTAAAAGTAGACTTTGATAGAAATATGAAGCAAGAGACCAACTCATCAAGTTCATTTGAACCATAATGGAAATTCAAAAGATTAATTTCATAAGCAGACATTAATAATGGAAGCTCTTATGTGCATATAATCAAAGCTTTAAGTATTAAAAGGTAATTAATTCATTGCTATGGGTTACATCATATTTTTAAATAGTACTAAAATTTTCCATTTTGGCTAGTCCATCAGTAGTAATCCAGAAAGAGAAAAGCTCTTGGCTTTTTCCATTTTTAAAAACTGGGCAAAAGAAGTTTAATTGAATTACAATTAGTGACCTCCTCACTTGATGATGGCAAGAGTCAATGTTCCTCTTTGTGAATGAATGGACATTTACACTTATTGAGGAAGTAATAATTTAAGGGAGGAAGAATGAAGTATATTGTTCAAGGGACAGATATCAAAACCAACATTTTGTGCATATTTTATCCCATAAAAAAAAGAATGAATTTGCCTTTGGGCTTGATTTTGAAAATGCCTTGGAATGTACAGGTCAATTGCCTGCTGATTTTCACAGGAAACACTGACATGCATGTTTAGACAGCAACTAGATAGGGAACCATCCCACTTTTAATACACTTCTGCTTTTTCTACATTCAAAACTTCTATGCAAAACATTTAAAGATACCAGGCACCTATGCAAAACTGAAAACCGGAGTGTACTTGCAATGTCTTTTCAAACAATGGGCCCAATATACTATTTTTGATCTTAACAAAAGGTGTTGGGATAACTGTTGACATTAAATGCTTGCCCAGTAACTTTCCCTTAGATACCTCTGTTTTCCAAGTTAAAAGTACATCCAGTAACAAAACAGAAATCAAGTGGTTTCCTTCATTTCTTTTCTTCATGTTAAATTTTCAAGGTGAGTTAATGATGCTAAAATAGCTATAAAGAAATGTTACTAGGGAAAATTCATTACGCTCTATTAGTCGAAAGGTATCCAAATCTACCTAAGAGGTCAAACTAAACTATTTAGGATGGTGGTTATTAAGGATTAATTATTTTCCCCCTGTAGCTCTAAGCATTTTGGAGAACAATCTGGAATTATGCCCACCGTTATAAAACTGTGGATACTTTTTGGCCTAGTGATACCACTATTAGGTTTATTTCCTAAGGTGATCAAGGAAAATGGGAAAGGAATTACATATTCTAGAATATTTATAGCTGCTTTCTTTGTAGAGGTAAAGAACCAGAAACTGAAGGGATGGCCATCAGTTGGGGAATGGCTAAATGAGTTGTGGCAATATGATCGTGATGGAATACTTCTGTTTTATAAGAAATGATAAAAAGGTTAATTTTTTTCAAATGGGAAGACCTACATGAAATTACAAAGAGTGAAATGGGCAGAACCAAGGGAACATTATATACAGCAACAGAAATATTGTTTGAAGAATGACTTGTATATGTCCACCTTCAGATAAAGAACTGATAAATAGAAATAAGATGTGTGTGTGTGTGTGTGTGTGTGTGTGTGTGTGTGTGTGACTTGCCTTGCCACTGGGATCCTATATATAAAAAATATATAGGATCCTAAAAGACTTACTGCTATTATTTGTATATGTATTTATACATACACACCGCTATATACATATACTGTATATTCTTTTTTCCTGTCCAAGTGATCTGCAATATATTCCAATGACTATATATATATATAGTCAAGTGACATTTCACTAAAGGGGAGAGAAGCAGGGGTTAACTGGGAATTTAAATATAACAAATAAATTTAAAAGAGAGGGGACCATTATTCTTAAGGCAATAATTATTCAGCCAAATGAATCAATAATGACATGCACAAAGTTTATTGACATATTAATTCATAGCAGCAACAGACCACTTGCTCATATAAAAAAAGAAACATCCTTCATAAATATTCCATGGAACATATGCTATAGATTGCTTTTACAATAGAATGATGAGGCAATTGAATACCTATTACAGATTATTTTAACTTCTCTTGTGGGGAATCCTTTTTAATAGTTCTAAGCCTAAGTTGATTTTTTTTTAAAGACAAATAATTTTTGCTTAAATACTGCTTTGTTGGTAAAAAGCCTTTTTATATAAGTAATCAAGAATCTCAAAATCTCAAAAGCTGGAATCTATTCTAATTCATATGGAACAGATGCCATACCACAACACACCCCCAAAAAGGTCATCCAGTCTTTGTCTGAAGATAAACACATATGTGTATGGATGTGTATCTGGAGAGAGAGACAAAGAGAACATAGCATATATAGCATGGAGTTTAATGGATGTAAAAAGGGGAAGTATATTGTCATTGGAATATATTGCAGATTACTTGGACAGAAAAAAGTAATATACAGTATATGTACATAGGTGTGTGTGTATAAATACATACACAAATAGTAGCAGTAAGTCTTATAGGATATTATGTTTTAAGTGCTTAATAAATGTGCCTTGCCACTGGGATCCTAGGTTCTGCTACTAGGTGACCTTTCTCTTTTATCTTTCTTGGAACCAGGCCACCATAGCACTTCCCTTTCCAACTTTGCCTTTGCCTCTTAAAATACAATCTCCTCCAGGGCAGAGACTTTCTTGCTTGCTTACCTGTAGCCATTAGCATGGTGCTGGACACATAATAATTTAATAAATGCTTTTTCATTCATTAATATGGAAATATTAAGTTGTTGATTTTGTCAAGTTCAGAATGACAAATAATGAAAAATTATTTCACTCTTCCCATTTCTTCATAGAGTTAAAAGAAATGCTTTTTTGGTTTTTCTTAAATTTCTTTGCTAATCTCAGCTCATTCTAAATGCTGGCATTGCTGACATTATTCTTATGAAACTTCACCTCATTTTAATATTTATCAACCATACCTGTCTTTCTTTCAATCTTTTACACATACTTTTTAAAACTCAAAGTTAGTTTTCAAGTTTCTTGTGCATCCACTTGGGTTTCTTTAAACAAATTCCCCTTTTCCTCCCTATTGGAATTCTTTCTTATTGTATCTTCAAAATTTCATTCATGAGAAGTTACCATTCCTTCTGCACTCATTTTCCTGGTACAACTTTTGTCCATGAAATCCTTTCTCTCATTTCTCTGAATGCTTTGGTATCTACTTACCATAATCTAGGATGCAATTCAATATACACCTGTCTTGCCATTTCATTATCATTAAGATGGAATGGGAAGACCAAGGACTCCAATTATTTCCATTCCTTTAATGATTTTCTCCCTGCTGGTGAAAGGAAGATCCATAAAAGAAGTTGTTTTAACAAAAAAAAAAAAAAGGATTTTCACCTTTTGAAGGATTAAATTAAGGTTAAATTAAGAATTATTGGCTATTCTGCTTTTGAAAGAGAGAGCTCTAGCAGAAAAGAGGTCTTCAGATAACTGAAATTCCCCATTTCTACTATACCATATTTCCTCAACAACTTATAATTTGTTGCTTGACCTCAATTCTTTTTTTTTTCTTTCTGCCTAGGTAATCTATAGTATACTCCAACCACAAGATACTTTCTCCTTCTGCCTCCATTCAACTCCAAACTAGAAAATAAATCAAGCTATTTTCCAATTTGAATTCTTAGTATTACTAGAAATAAAGGTTAGAATGAGCCTTCATTTTCAACCTTTTTCTAGGCTTCATAACACAGTGGATTAAATCCTGGCTTTAGAGTCAGGAGAAATGGTTTTAAATTTTACCTCAGATATCTATAAAATTTTAAACAAATCATTTGATTTTTTTGGATACAGTTCCATGTTTGTAAAATGAAAAGGTTGGATTCCATGGTCCCTGAGATCCTTTTCATTTCTAAATCTATGAAACTAAAATTTTAAGCCTTATTAAAAATATGCCCTGGGCAAGTTAACCTTTCAGGATCTCAGTTACCTTATCTGTAAAACAGAATTAATCATACTTCTACTATGGTAAGAAGAGACTTTTAAAGGATTAAGACTGAAAACAGGAAGATGAACCAAACAAAGAGCTGAAGAAAGATCAGAAGGTGACACCTATTAGGAAAAGGAGGGGGGAAGAAGCAATAGGATGGAAGCTAAATAAAGAGAGAATATCTAAGAAGGGAGGGAAAAAAATTAGAGGAGAGGAGATGGGGATGGGGAGACCATTGGTTTAGTGATTAAGATGATTAATTTAATGGTTAATGGTTACCAATCCTAGATAAAGTGGAAAGAGCACTGGCTCTAGAGTCAAAGGACCTTGGTTCAAATATCATCACTGATATTTATTAGTTATATAATCTCCATGAACCTCCCTCTCTCCTCAGCTCTAAAAGAAGGGGTTAGAATACATGGCTTGTGAGGTCCTTTAGAAATACTTTCTTAGGAGAAGTAGCCAAGATGGTGGAGAAGGTACAGGAACCCAACTGATTTCTACCAAATTACCCTCCAAAAATCAATGATATAATGCCTCAAAATGATTTCTGGAGTAGCGTAACCCACACACACACAAAAACAAGTTTGAAGTAATTTTTCAGTCCAAAACAACTTAGAAGGCTAGCACCAGGGATCTAGTGCACTGGGGTGGAGAGCAAACCAGGGCAGGGAACAAGACCTTCGGAGTAAATGGATCAGCAGCCAAAGCTTTTCGAGCTCTCAGCCACAGATGGTAAGATAGGTCAGACAACTGCTCAAAAGGAGAGCGCAGGGGTCCCTTTGCTGGCTCTAGGTGCCCATATGCAGAACGAAGTCACAGTCCTGGAGCACAGTTGCAGGGTGAGGAGGAGAACCAGCATATACCAGCACTGTAGCTACAGGGAGGAGAGGACACTGGTCACCATTCCAAGGGATAAGAGAGTTCTTGGAATTACTTACAGATCAGAGCATAGATCAGGAAAATATTAAGCACACCTCTCTTTAGCACCTTGGAAGAACTGAAAGCAGATAGATTCCCAGTGTCAGCTCTAAAGGCAGTTTCAAAATAAACCTGAAGCTTAGAACAGTGCTCCCATTGCCACAGTTACAGAGTCCAACTTTAACAGTTTTTAAACTAAAAGAAAAGAAAAAGTCAGGGAAATAAGCAAACAACAAAAACTCAACATAGAAAGTTAGTTTGGTGGCAAAATAGACTCAAATGCAGATGACAACAAAATCAATAATGCTGTGGCCAAAGACTTGAAAAAAATATAATTGATCTCAAGCCCAAAAAGAATTAATGGAGGAACTTGAAAAGGATTTTTAAAATCAAATAAAAGAAGTAGAAGAAAAATCGGGGACAGAAATGAGAGTGATACAAGAAAATCATGAAAAAAGGAATTAAAAGCTTGATAAAGGAGGCACAAAAAATACCGAAGAAATCAATATCTTAAAAAACATATTTAGGCCAATTGACAAAAGAAGCACAAAAATCCAAAGAAGAGAAGAACTTTTTTAAAAAAACAGAAATGGGCAAGTGGGAAAAGATATGCAAAAATGCACTGAAGAGAAAAACTTCTTGAAAGACAGAACTGACCCTTTGGAAGATTAGGTACAAAGATTTGCCCAAGAAAAGAACTCTTTACAAAGTAGAACTGACCAAATGGAAAAGGAGGTAAAAAAGCTCACTCAAGAAAATCAAGTCTTAAAAATCAAAATTGGGCAATTTGAAACTAATGACTCCATGAGACATCAAAAAAAATCAAACAAAAAAAGTCAAAAGAAGGGGGGGAAATGAAATATCCCATGGGAAAAACAACTGATCTGGAAAATAAATCCAGGAGAGATCATTTAAAAATTATACAACTGGGCAGCTGGGTAGCTCAGTGGAGTGAGAGTCAGGCCTAGAGACAGGAGGTCCTAGGTTCAAACCTGGCCTCAGCCACTTCCCAGCTGTGTGACCCTGGGCAAGTCACTTGACCCCCATGGCCCACCCTTACCACTCTTCCACCTATGAGACAATACACCGAAGTACAAGGGTTTAAAAAAAAATTATTCAACTCTCTGAAAACTATGAACATAAAAAAAAAGTATCAACATCATCTTACAAGATATCATCAAGGAAAACTATCTGATAGTCTAGAACCAGGGGGCAAAATAGAAGTGGAAAGAGATTCCAAAATGATAATTCTCAGGAATATTATAGCCAAATTTCCAAACTACTAGGTCAAGGAGAAAATATTACGAGCAGCCAAAAAGGAACAATTCAAATATCATGGAGCCACAGTCAGGATAACACAGGATTTAGTAGCTTCTACATTAAAGGATAGGAGGGCCTAGAACATGGTATTCTTGAGGACAAAGGAGCTAAGACTTCAACCAGGAATCACTTACCAAGGAAAATTAATCATAATTCCTCAGGGGAAAAAATAAGTATTCAATGAAATATAGGACTTTCAAACACCCTTGATGAAAACAATAAAGCTGAATGGAAATTTTGACTCTCAAATACAAGACTCAAGAGAACCATAAAAACGGTAAATGGGATGGAGAAATCAAAAGACATTCAAGAAGATAAGGAGTAAATATAGACAGAGAGGATAAAAGTTGACTATGATGGGATGATATAAAAATTAAAAAAAATTAAGGCATGAAAAAAGGAATATTTTGGGAGGAAGGGGAAGAGAAAAATAGAATGGGGCAAATTATTCCACATAAAAGAGTTTTACAGTTGAGGGGAAGATGGGGCATGTGGGAAGGAGAGTGTGTGGACCTTACTCTTATCAGAATTGGCTCAATGAGGGAAGAACATACACAATCAATTGGGTATAGAAAACTATCTTGCCCTACAGGAGAGTAAGAAGAGAAGAGGCTAAGAGAAGGGGGGTGGGGCTGATAGTAAAGGGAGCAAATTGGGGGAGGCTGATGGTCAGAAACTAAACAGGGGTAAATAAGATGGAGAGTTATACACGGTAATAATAATGGTGCAAAAAATTGTATAAGTTTCTCTAATAAAGGCCTCATAAAGAAAAAAGTTGAATTTGTAAGAATACAAGTCATTCCCCAATTGATAAATGGTCAAAGGATATGAACAGGTAATTCTCAAAGTAAGTAAAGCTTTCTATAGCCATGCAAAAATACTCTAAATCTCTATTATTTAGAGAAATGCAGATTAAAACAACTCTGAGGTACCAACCCACACCTATCATATTGGCTATTATGACAAAAAAAGAAAATGACAATACATGGAGGAGAAATAGGAAACCTGGGACATGAGTGTACTTGTTGGGGGAGTTGTGAACCAGGTTTGTAGCCCAAAGAGATAAAAAAAAAAGAGGAAGTACTTATATGTACAAAGAGATTTAAAGCATCTCTTTTTAGTGGGACAAAGATTTGGAAAGTGAGAGGATACCCATTAACTAGGGTATAGCTGAGTAAGTTATAGCATATGATTGTGATGGAATATTATTATGCTGTAAGAAATGACTAGCAAAATGAGTTCAGAAAAACCTGGAAAGACTTCCATGAACTGAAGCAGTAAAATAAACAGAACCAGGAGTACACTGTACCCAGTGACTGGAATACTTTATAATGAACAACTATGAACAGCTACTCTCAGCAATATAATGAACCAAGACTATCCCAAAAGACTCGTGATAAAAAAAATCCTATCTATTTTGAAAGGAAAAGGACTGAGTTTGAATCTAGACTAAACTTTTTTCACTTTATTCATTTCCACAAAAGGATCAATATGGAAAATGTTTTACATGATTGCATATATAAAATCTATATGAGACTGCTTAACATCTCAAAGCAGGTGAGAGGTTGGAAAGAGAGAGGAAGGGAGAGAACTAGAGGCTCAATATTCTTTGAAAAATGTTGGAAAGTGTATTTACAGGTATTTGGGGGAAAAGTAAATTAAATTTAAAAAATACTTTCTCAAATGAAAGACTGAGGCTTTTGCTGAAATTTATTCAGCAAACCAACAGCTAAGGGATAGGAAAGTTTCTTTTTTGACTATCTAGATTTGTTTTTACTCACTACCTTCAACATAAAAAAGTAACTTAGTTTCCTTAAGGGTTCTACTAAATATCATTGTTCAGGAAGCCTCTTTGCCAACCATCTTAAATACAAAACATAAATTCTCTATGATTTTTTCTTCACGTCTGTAAGAGGGGAATTTCTAGGACCATGGCAGTCAGGTTATTTTTTCCTTTTCCTGAAGGTGCCATTGTTCCTCTGAGAGCTTCCCACAAATGGCTTTTCCAATTAACTTTTCAGTGAAGAGACAGGATGAAACATAAAATTCTTGGAATAGGTCTATTTCTTAAAGAAAAAGAAAAGAGGAGTATGATGTCATTTATCTTTTGTTGTAACAACAAAAAAACTTGGACAAACTTGCATTATTTTGTGCACAGGAAATCTGCACATAGTTTCCAAGGCAGCAAGAAGCAATGAATTGTACTTCCACTTCAAGTTGTAGGAGAGGAAAAGAGGAAGGAAGGAAGGAAGGAAGGAAGGAAGGAAGGAAGGAAGGAAGGAAGGAAGGA
>NC_058132.1:225096353-225115555 GCF_016433145.1 Gracilinanus agilis
AGAGAGAGAGAGAGAGAGAGAGAGAGAGAGAGAGAGAGAGAGAGAGAGAGAGAGAGAGAAGCACATTTATTCCAAGCACTAAAAATGAAGATCATTGTAAAATTTTTAGTTCCTTTTAAAAATAAAAACAAATGTTTCCCAGGATATTTTGATTGGTTCTCAAACATATAAGTAGAAATTATATATTTTCACATCTTTTTTCTTCTTTTCTTGGAGCCTTCTTCTCTGGGTGATTAGTTCCCCTCTGCTTTTGTTACTGGTGCTGCTATTCTTCCCAAGAGAAGGGAAAAAATCTTCAAGTAAGCCTGAGACTTTCTCAAGGCCTCTTCCCCTTCCACCTACACAATTTATAGTGTTCAGATCTGCTCAATTATGAGTGCTTCTACACCTGAAAAAATTATAGCTTTTTTGTGTCCAGATGTTATTCTTCAAGTAGAAACTCAATAGAATCATTCTATCCTGTATTGATGAAGGTTACTGTTTTTTCCATTGTGGTTTAGAAGAAAGCTTGCTGGACCTTAAGTCAGGAGGTCTTGCTGTTTTTGAATCATGGCTCTGACACTAGCTGTGAGACCACTAGTAAATCATTTAACTTCTTTGAGCTTCAGTTTCTTCATTTGTAAAATGAGAAGAATACAGACAAGTCACGTAACCCTGTTTGCCTCCATTTCCTCATCTATAAAATGAACTGTAAAAGGAAATAGCAACCCATTCCAGTAGCTTTAAAAAAAATTGGGGTTATAAAGAATCAGACACAACTGAAAGTCAAACAATAATAGGTCTTCTCAATCAATTAGTAAATAAATTTAAAAAAAAACAACACCCTTACCTTCCATCTTGGAGCCAATAAGGCAGAAGAGTGATAAGTATAGGCAATGGAGGTTAAGTGACTTGCCCAGGGTCACACAGCTGGGAAGTGTCTGAGGTCAGATTTGAACCTAGGACCTCCTGTCTCTAGGCCTGGCTCTCAATCCACTGAGCTACCCACCTACCCCCAATTAGTAAATTTTAGAGAAAGTATTCCTCTGTGCTGGAAGATGGTGTTTCATCACTTGGGAATTCCCTATGGCAATGAAATCACAGACACAGTATCAATTTACCTGTGATACAAGCTATATCCTCTCAGTTCCACTCCCAGTTGAATACAAGCTTTTTAAAGGTAGAGAATATATTGGGATTTTTTGTCTTTGCAACTCCAGTGCCCATCACATAATAGGCTTTTATAAATGTTTGCTGATTGATTATTTAGATGTAAAACTGAGAGGAAAACCCTATTGTCTCCTTGAAACAGAATTGGTTTATTGGTGGAGACACTACTTGACCCAAGTAAGCCTCTAGCTGGTGGGAAGGGGCAGTTGCAAGTGTACAGAAATCCAAGTTTTACCTATAGGACAATAGTTTCTTAATCCATTTTTGTTGAATCCTTATGGATTGCTTCTTAGAATAATTCATTTAAATACAACATACAGAAGATTATAAGGAAAATCAATTATAGCGAAAAATAGATTATAAATTTTTTTTTAAAATTTTAAACCCTTAATTTCTGTGTATTGACTTATAGGTGGAAGATTGGTAAGGGTGGGCAATGGGGGTCAAGTGACTTGCCCAGGGTCACACAGCTGGGAAGTGTCTGAGGCCGGATTTGAACCTAGGACCTCCCGTCTCTAGGCCTGGCTCTCAATCCACTGAGCTACCCAGCTGCCCTATAAAATATTTTTTAAAACAAGTTAAGAGACCCTAGAGTAAGAACCTTTGTTATAAGAGATGGCCTATGTGTTCTGCGGAATAATTGATCCATATCGAAGTGGAATAGAATAAGTGGTAGGGTACCCTTACACCTCCTTTTTATGTACCCTGGAAGAGAGGATCAATTCACCAAAAAGGGGAATCTATTTTAAAAATCAGCCACAGTGGCCTTCCTAATGCTCCTCCCAAAATGTTCCATCTTCCATCTAGATTGACTGGATGCTCTCTTACTTTACCGTCATATTTTAGAATTCCTGGCTATCTTCAAAACATCCTCTCACCTGCTAATGATTTCCCCTCTAAATTACCTTCCAGGGGGCAGCTGGGTGGCTCAGTGGATTGAGAGCCAGGCCTAGAGACAGGAGGTCCTGGGTTCAAATCCTGCCTCAGAGACTTCCCAGCTGTGTGACCCTGGGCAAGTCACTTAACTTCCATTGCCTATCCCTTACTGCTCTTCTGCCTTGGAACCAATACACAGTATTGATTCTAAGAGGGAAGGAAAGGGTTTTTAAATAAATAAATGAATTATGTAAGAAGCTAGGCAAGCCATAAATTTTGGAACTGACAGATGGAACACAGAAGGTGGAGAGAGAATGTCAGTTGGCCTGATGCAAAGACTTCTGGGAGAAGACCAGCTGATCACTAGAAACTTTTGGGGTTGACAGCAGAGGAGGGAGATTGGATTTGGGGGCTGTGGACCTACAAAGTAAAATCTGGAGAATTTTCTGAGACCTTCAGTGAAGATAAATCATTCCACTTGATCTCTATTGGTTCCTGATCACATTGGAGAATATATAATATCAGTTTCTTCAGTTTGGCCAAGGGGTCTGGAATTCTGTGGGGAGCCGACCCCTGGGACCCACAAAACCTGCCTTGGACATTCCCTTGCTATATTCCCCTTGAGTTAGCAATAATTCTAATTGTAGGAGTATCATTTGGGATTGGGTCAGAGAAGCTGGGATTTTGGGGAACACAGAAGAACCTCTGTGGGTACCCTGCCCAGTCAAGGGCTTAAAGGGGATCCAGGGACACCTGTACCCCCTTTCTCTGACACTCCATCTTATATCCATTAGTTATTTTGTTCCTGAATAAACCTTTACCAGTTTCTTTAGTCAGATTCGTGTAACTATATCGGTGGGAGACAGAACTGTGGGTTGAGGGAGGAAGGAGAACAGACCTCCATTTTTTAATCTGATTCCTTTTGGGGATATCAGGGAGGCTTCAGTGTGCACAGCTTGGCATGAACATTTTATTGATGTCACACTTGTTTCCCCTTATAGAGAATACATTCCTCTAACTATCCTACCGGGGCCCCATCATCTAGGGAGACCCCATTTCTTAAGAAACCCCATTTTGTCTCCCACCAATATAGTTACACAGAGCTCACTAAAGAAACTGGTAAGGGTTTATTCAGGAACAAAATAACTAAGGGATGTAAGATGAGGGTGTCAGGGAAAGGGGGAACAGGTGATTCCCTAGATCCCCTTTCAGCCCTTGACTGGGCAGGGTACCCACAGAGGTTCTTCTGTGTTCCCCAAAATCCCAGCTTCTCTGACCCAATCCCAAACGATACTCCTACAACTAGAACTATTGCTAACTCAAGGGGAATATAGCAAGGCAATGCCCAAGGCAAGTTTTGTGGGTCCCAGGAGTCGGCTCCCCACAGAATTCCAGACCCCTTGGCCAAACTGAAGAAACTGATGTTATATATTCTCCAATGTGATCAGGAACCAATAGAGATCAAGTGGAATGATTTATCTTCACTGAAGGTCTTGGAAAACTCTCCAGATTTTACTTTGTAGGTCCACAGCCCCAAAATCCAACCTCCCTTCTCTGCTGGCCACCCCAAAAGCTTCCAGGTGATCAGCTGGTCTTCTCCCAGAAGTCTTTGCATCAGGCCAACTGACATTCTCTCTTCACCTTCTGTGTTCCATCTGTCAGTTCTAAAATTTATGGCTTACCTACTTTCTTACAATTACCTTCCATCTATTTTGTAAATAGGTACTCCTATGTATTTTGGAGAATTACTATATATATAATACATTGCGAGTATTTTAGAGAATTATATTATTATACACTCATACTATTTTGGAGAAGGAAGACACAGCATTTCAGCATCTTTGCCAAGAAATCCCCATTTGTTTTTGGTGTGCTATGGTCCCTGGGGTCATGAAGAGTTGGACACAACTGAACAACAACAAATATATACAAATATATACTATACATACAACTATATGTTGCCTGACTCGATAGAATATAAACTCCTTGAGGACAAAAGAACTTTGGCTTTTTTCTTCCCCTTTTCTTTGTACCCCAGTCCTAAACATAATGGCTGGTACACAGTAAGCACTTAATAAATATTTATTAGTTGTTTAAGATACAAACTAAGCTGCCCATCTGTGAAAGCCATCTGAGACTTCACTCTTTGGGAGATATGTTTGGGAGTGTCGGAAATTACAAAAAGTGTGAAGTACATGAAATTTTCTTCAGAGGCCCCCCCTTACTCTTTCTTCATCCTCTCTCCTTTAAAAAAAATGTTCCCGCTATCTATGCCCCTCCATAAGCCTCTGCTGCACATTGTGCCAGGATGTGCACCCAGGGAATACTCAATCATAAAAAAATTTATGATCATCAAATTTTAAAAAGGAAACTTTTATTTAAAGTGAAACATAATATATTTGTACTTTAAAATTCAAAGATGGTATCCTATAATTAAATTAAAATGCAGAAAAAATTTTAGACATTAGAGTGTGCTACAGTAGGTTGCATCTTCCTCATCCCATCCTGATCCCGCACCCATGACTGTGCTTCTCAAACTGTCCTGATTATCCTCACTAAGACTTCTAACACTATTTTCACCCAAAGTATTTTTTTCCTTTCTTTCCCCCTCATCCCAACCCAGTTACACACAGTAGGAATTCAATAATGTTTTCCTGAATGAATTAAAAACTTAACCAGTTCAGTCCTATGCTTCACTTCCCCAAGCCCCTTTTCTCTGTAGGAAATTTGTGAATTTTCTTAATATGCAATGAATAATAATAGGTCAATATGTCACACTGTATAAGGAACACATTTGCATCTTTATTTTAACTTTCCAGACAATTTCTTAACCCAAAAGAGCAGATGGGAATTTTTTTCCAATCTTTTTGGACATTCACAAGAGGGAAGGAGGTTGAAGAAATCATATCTTGAGGAAACTGCCTTTAAGCATATGTTTGTCAAGAGGCCATTTGGAAATAGAGCTTGGAATTTAAAAATTCCCATTCCACTTGAAATTGAGTTTATTTTCATTATAAAGAATGAATTTAAGTGAGGGCAGTGGAACGATAACTTATTAAAAGTGGATCTAAAATCAGTCGTATGAAAGAGCAGTTTTTGACACCAACGCTGGATATAGAGACAGCAAAGATACAAACAGCAATGAGGTAATTTTTTAAAAGGCAAAATGAGACTGTTTTTAGGGCAGGCAAGCCTTCAAGCAGTCCTCAAATCCCTCTTCGTATTACTATATGACAGGTGCCTTCTAAGCATATTAGATCAATAAAGATCGGTTTTGCATTTATTTCAAATAGGCTTTCATTACCTATTAAAACTAATAATATTTTTCTTTTTTGCAATAATCTCCTATTATGAAATCACATCTCAAATCTTGTCGAATTTAGAACTAGAAAGGACTTTAGAGATGACCTAATCCAAAAGTTCTCAAAGTGTAGTTTGAGCACTCCTGTGGGGCTCCGAGTCTCTTTTAGGGTTCATACTAATACTAAAGCATGATTTGCCTATTAAAATACTCTTCCCTTCTTGGACTATATATCTGGATGAGACCAAATTTTCTTCACATATGAATATATTGGTATTTTAAACCCTTCAAAACTGGGTCTCTTTTACCTTTTCAGTTGTCTTTATTCAGATACTCCTCCCAAAAGAGAATATCACAACAAATTGAATAAAGAAGTAGATATGAAAATTTAGTTGTCTTCTAATAAGCGATCTGCAAAAACATGTAAGATAAAGCTTCTCTTCTCATTAAATTGTTTTTGTTTCAGAAAATATAGTTATTTTTCATAAAAAATATGTGATCTGGGGCAAATCTCTTCATCTCAGGATCTTGTCTCAGTTTACTTATGTGTAAAATGAAGGAGTTGGACTAGATGACTTTCATAGGTTCTTTCCTGCTCTCCCTCTCTACCAATGTATACGTGTACAAATATGCTATATCTCTAGGTATCTGTATATATTGGTCCTGACCTGTGATTTCACTGTAGTACAGTTTTCCCCCGTGAGTAAATATGGATCAAAAATCTAGTACTGGAAGGAACTGCTAGGGCCATTTAATCTAAAACCCTTCATTTAAAGATGAGGAAATTATTTGATTTACAGATGAGGAAAAGAAATTGTTCTGCAATTTACAGTGAATTATCTAGGGGCATTGAAAGTTGAAAGGACATGCTCAGGAACACACAGTCACTATACGTCAGAAGAGAGTCTGAGGCTGGCTCTCTATTCTCCAGGTCCTTACTGCCTTTAAACATGTTATCTTGTAAAAACAAAGACACTGACCAATCAAAAGATCCAGAATAGCTTTTCTGGCATAGAGTACTTTTAACAATTATCAAATATATGAGAAGGAAGGAAAGAAACAAATATTTATTAAATAATTACTACGTTCCAGGCACTTACAAATATTATCTCATCTGATCCTTATAACAATCCTGGAAGGATTAGATTATCCCCTTTTTATGGGTAAGGAACCTGAGGCAGACAGTAACTAGTGACATCCCAAGGAGGCACAGCTAGTAAGGATCTGAGGCTAGATTTGAACTCAAGTCTTCTTGACTCTAGTCTGCTGATGATTAGGCAGGTCTAGAGGAAAGAGGAATGAATAAGTTTCATTCACCCCCAGAGGATCTGGGTTCAAACAATAACTCCAGGGCTTGCTAATGGTTATTTCTGTAATAGTGGCTATAATTTGGGTCAAAACACTTTCCTTTTCTGGACCTTGGTTTCTTCTCTTACAATGTAACACTGGATTAGCTGATTCCAGCCTTCTACATTTACAAAGAAAAATAGATGTGATGCCTGTCATAGACGTGCTGACAAAAAAAATGGCTAGCAAACAGAAGACAAGAAAGACAAAAGATAGCAAATAGAAGTTAGGAAAAAGACATGGCCTTTTCTTCATTATAAAATACTCCGTATTTATTTCCTTGACTACCAGGATAATGTTTGGGCATTTTCTCAGTAAACTTTGAATGTACTCAGTAAGTTTTATCTTCACTTTTTTTCCTGACAGTCCTCTAGCTGGTATTTACATAATCATTTCCATAATGTTATTCCTGATAAGACTCTGGTTCTTTGAAGAAGAAAATTAACAATTATTATTTCCTTATTGAATGACTGGTAGCTGCAGAATTCTGGGTACCAACTTCATTAATAGATTCCTAAACACAGTAGAAAAAGAATAAGAATACATTTTTTTTTAAATTAGCAATGGTGGGGAATTATAAGCGACTCAACTAGAGTCCGCCGAGGATTTCAGGGAAGCAGCTGAATTGTCAGTTATAGGAAAAGGCAGAAAGAAGCAGGCAAATTACCCTGAAGCAAACCATTTAATGAGGGCTTTGTTAGCATGGAGGTCTGCCACTCTGAATGACAGCTGGCACTTCAGGCTCCCGTAATTAAGGCAACATAATTCAGCCCATCTGCAAGCTCAGGCAAAAGGCGACAGGGAGACAGTGACAGGATATGACCCAGAGCCACAATAGGCTTGAATTACAATTTTTACTTGTTGAGAAACAATTTACACGTATGTCCATGAGCACAGGAAGGGGGCATATGGGCCCAGATGATAGATAGTCTCTATAGTTTGGGACACACGCATGTACACACAAAGGCTCTGGGGATGCTCAATAGAACTGCTGAGCTTCTTGTAAATGAGTCTGAGCCTTTACACCCTTAAACTCTGCTGTGCTTGTTCAAGGGACCAAGCCTGTGAGCCACTGAAAGGAATACCCCTTTGGGTCCTTTCCCAGGGGATGTTATGGTGGTTACCTTCTACCGTGAATCTTCTTCATTAAGTCCAGCCTGCCCCAAAGGGTGGGAGTTAGCAAGGGGCTTCCACTCACAGCCTAACCTTTACTGTCGGACATATTCCCAATATTCATAACTCACTGATGTTATTAGCAATTTGAAGAGGTCAGGTCCACTAACATCGACTCGCCCAGGAACTACGACTCATCTGGGGGAAATAGTGTGGTTACAGGTATTCAGAGGCAGCAAGTTTTTGTCATGTGGGCAAGGAATCAGGGACAAATGAAAAACTTTTATGAATTTGCTTATGTTCCAGGTACTGCACTAAGCACTAGTGATATACAAATGCTAAAAGGGAGACAGGTCTTAGCCTCACTGACCACATTCCAAGGAATTCTTAGTAGAAGCAGCTAGGTGACTTAGAGGATAACAGGCTTCCGACACTTACTAGCCAGTGACTTACACTGGCCAAGTCACTTAATCTCCCTTTGCATTAATCTAATGGAGAAAGAAATGCCAAACGACTGTTATCTTTGCCAAGAAAACCCCAAGGACAGTATTTGTGCCATGTTGTCCATAGGACTAAAAAGAGCTGGACGCAACCGAACCACTGAACAACAAATGTCAAAAAATATTTATGAAGCACTCTGTGCCAGGCATTTTGCCAGGAAAAGAAAGGAAGTTAGGGAGGGTCCTCCATGTCCTCAAGAAGCTTACATTCTGGGGAGGTGAGGGTAGTGGTCTAACTCCCAAGGATCTATCAGAGATGAACATGATCTGCATTATGTAAGATGGAATTTGATCACTGAACAAAGAATATCCCTCAAATTCCATCTTACAATTACCAATTAATCAGCAAGCATTTATGTACTTACTATGTGCTAGGTGCTATATGAAATCCTGGCGCATAAAGAAAAAGCAAACTATCTCATATTATTTATGTTTTGCATATGCTTACATATAGGCAATTTGTTTCTTCCTATAGAATACAAGCTCTTTGAAGAGAAGAACTGAACTCCTCTTTTGCCTGTCTCTTGCCTCTTTTTGAATCCCCAGAGCTTAAGCACAGTGCCTGACACATAATAGGCAATTAATAATATTGATTATCGATTGATTTTGCCTTTGTGTTGCAGGTACCTACCATTTTGCCTGAAACTTAAGCATTTTAGTCAAGCCAATTCAAGTCAACAAACATTCATTAAGTGCCTACTGCATGCCAGCACTCTGATATTTGTTTGAATGCTTTCTCTCCAATTAAATCATAAGCTCTTTGAGGACAGGGACTGTCTTTTGCCTCTTTTTGTATCCTCACCACTTGGCACAATGCCTGGAACATAGTAGACATTTAATAAATATTTATAGATTGAATTTGGGGCATGTTAAGTTTAAAATATCTACAGGGCATCCAGTTTGAGATATCTAATAGGTAGGTGGAGATGCTAAGCTGAAGGTCAGGAAAGAGAATAGACCTGAGAATTATATGCAGAGAAATGACAATGGAATCTATGGGAACAAATGAGATCACCAGGCAAAATAGTATAGAGGGAGAAGAAAAAAGAGCCTAAGATAAAACTCAGGGGGAACATCTCCATTTAGAATGCATGCCTTGGATGAAGATCCAACAATGAAGACCAAGTCAGGCAGGTAAGAGAAGAACTGGTGAGAGTAATGTTAGAAAACACTAGAGAGAAGAGAGTATTAAAGAAGATGATCAACAGTGCCAGAGGCTGCAGAAAGATCAAGAAGGAGGAGGATAAAGGACATTAGATCTGGCCATTAAAAGATCCTTGGCAACAAATGCTTATTCCCTTCACTGGCCTTCAGTCCTTCAAAGGAAGATAAACTTCAGATTGTTGAACCAGAATGTCACAGATCCTTCAAAAAAAAAAGTCAGTTGAAGACAAGTGATGTCAGTGAATATTGACAAATTATGTTTCTGAGCCCCCTTCAAGCCTCAGGGTCGAAAGCCATGATCTATAGTTCTCTAGGTTAAAGAGAGAATCTATTAATGAGGCAGGCTATTGTTATCAGGCAAGCAACACATCTGGCTGACTTGGAAATTGATGTTCAAATATGACTGACTATCCATATATCACTTATATAAAGATAAAGCCTTTTGGAGTCAATGAGCCTACCACAGAAATCTTTAGAGACAATTTTTTAAGTTAAATTAACTTAATAAGAGAATTAGAGTAATGTCTGCTGCTCCTAAGGTATGCCCCATTATGACAAATTTAGGAGAGAGTAATGCACAGAATGGACAGGTATGGATGATTTGGAATCTATAAAGGTGAATTCAGAACCCATCAAAATGTTGCCATCTTCACAAGACCACAGATTTGTTGGAATAGGGGACTCCTAGAGCAGGATCAAAATTCCCCACCTGTCTGTCCAAGAGGTGAAAGTTAAGTCAGAAACTGAAATCCCTTGGAATGTTCAAAATGGATTCTCTTTTCCCCGAATTTCACTCTAAAGTGGAATAGTATTATGAGAAATTCCAAGCTACTGACAATCATTTTTAAATGATAAACAAAAAAATTGAATATCATTTTAAAAATTATAAAAGCTAAATGATAAAAGAATATACAAATGATTTACTATATTTCTTCCACCTAATTTTTTTTACCATATGCTTCACTTCCTAAATTAAATGTAGATTATGAGATTTCCTGCCCAATTTATCTTGTATATATTTCAGGCTATGGTTATTTAGGTTTTATCTAATTCCCAACACATTTTAAAGGACTAATCAATACTAAATCAGGGTCAGCAAGGGGATATTCTTTGTTCAATGATTAATTTCAATCTTTAACCCACTTAGTTAAAACAGGACTTTTGTTCTAAGTTTTCTACACATTTTTCAAACCAGGAAAGGTGGAAAGAGTTTAGAGAGAAATATTTATTTTTTAATATTTCTAGTGTAATCAAAACTGAGGTTTGTTTGTTTTTTTAAATAAACCCTTATCTTCTGTCTTAGAATCAATATTGTGTATTGGTTCCAAGGCAGAAGAGTGTAAGGGCTAAGCAATAGGGGTCAAGTGACTTGCCCAGGGTCACACAGCTAGGAAGTATCTGAGGAAAGATTTGAACCCAGGACCTCCCATCTCTGGTCCTGGCTCTCAAACCACAAAGCCACCCAGCTGCCCCAGGGAGGTTTTTAATATGCTTTCATAACTCTGGGTGTACTCATGCTTCCCTCCCAGAATCCCTCAACTGTGGATATGTTTGAGTTTCATGGCTTTCCATGTGAGGGCCTGACTATTCTACCTATAAGTGAGAGTCACCTACATTGGAGTCTTCTAGAAGACATCTCAGGCTCAACAAAAGTCCAAAGTTAAATTCATTATGTCTCTCCCACCCCATTCCTTCTTCCTAACTTCCTTATTATTATCTAAGGCCCCATTATCTGCCCATTCACCGAGGCTCCCAACTTGGATGTCATCCTTGACTCTTTATTCTCTCTCACTCCTTTCCCCAACCAATACCTAATCATTGCCAAGCCTCATCATTACTATCCTTGAAACATCTCTTATATACCCTTCTATCTTCTCCAACAGTGCCACTCCCCTTTTATAGGCCTTCATCACCTCATTCCTGGATTATCTACACAGCCTTCTAATTGATCTTGTATCAAGTCTCTTCCTTCTCCAATACATCCTCCCCACAGCTGCCAAATAAATATCCTTAAAGCAAAGATCATTCTCACGTTTAAAAAAGGCTCCAATTCCTCTCCATTGATCTCTAGCTAAAACAAG
This sequence comes from Gracilinanus agilis, assembly GCF_016433145.1. Classification (NCBI taxonomy): domain Eukaryota; kingdom Metazoa; phylum Chordata; class Mammalia; order Didelphimorphia; family Didelphidae; genus Gracilinanus; species Gracilinanus agilis. The sequence continues at coordinate 225,107,885 of NC_058132.1, forward strand.
ACAGAAAAATTTCTACTGGTGTTGAAAGTTCTTCACAATCTGTCTGACATGCAGTTTCCAAGAGAGAAGACCTCATCTCTCATCTCCATGCCTTTTCATGGGCTGTCTTCCATGCCTGGAATGGATTCCATTCTCATCTCTGCTTCTTAGCATGCCCGGCTCTTTTCAAAGTTCACCTCATCTACTATTTCTTACCTGGGAAATATTCTGGGATATACCAGAACCATCTCCCATCCCCATGAGCTGATTATTAACATTTTCTCTTTGAACATTTTAACATCGGAAATTAGAAAATGTCACAAATCAGAGGTTGGCTTATTATTTGGTCTGTTGTCTAGACTTAAGAAAGTAATGGAGAAAATGTTAACCATGTAGATTAAGCTTAAAAGGAGCAGAATGCCTCCACATAGTACATTTTCCTCCAAAGATTTGGTTGTTAAACATTTACCAGTATATCCTTAATAACTTACTTTGAAATTATTTTGCAGACATTTCATATTTTCTTACAGGTATACATGTGGTTTCCCTGACAAAACAAGCTTCTTGAAGACACATACTTTTTGTTTTGTTTTTCTTTCTTTCTATCTCACCACAGTATCTGATTCATAGTAGATACTTAATAAATATTTCTTGATTACATTTTATCTTAGTAGAATCAGACCAACATTCAATATAAATTCATACACAAGGTTCGAAAAACCCTACTTCATAAGTACAACATGGAAGAGGTGTAGCAAAACATAGGATAACAGTTCCTCGCCACCCTAAAACATTTCTTCATATAACTACAGTAATATCTGCCCTGCTACAGTCCAAGTCCTCTGAGGGATTTACTTTGATCTGTGAAGTCCTCCTTCAACCTCTAACTCTCAGCACTGCCATTACTTTTTTCTGCTACAGCCAGACCTGGGAGGCAGATCAGAGACTGGCTCTATCACACCAACATTCTACTCCATCCCTTGGGATCTCTTTCTTTGTAGCTTCTGCATACTTAATTTGCCTCCTGCCCTAGAACCTTCCAACTCCTAAATCCTAATCTTTCAGAACTATTGACAGTCTGGGCAGAAATCTATTTCACCTCTTACTTCCCACAAGAGTACCTTTATCCCTATTCTTCCATACTCCTTCCTGGCCTCTATCCTTAGCTGCTGAATTGATAATTCATGAAATAATGAAATGGGCGCAGGCACACCCAGTTCTTTTGGTACTTGCCAAGAAAGACCATAAAAGCAGTGAGAAATGGGGTAGTGATCACACAATAATAACCACAATGGGCGTAAGGGAGAAAAAATAAAGGCAAGCAAGGAAAGGGGTATAGAGGCAATGCAGGGACTGGGAATCGGATAGTGAAGGAAAGCAGGCATTGTGGAGAAGATGAGAAGAGAGACAGAAAGTATTGCTCATGTAATCATGGATTAGATTTGGGATTACTAAATAGCATGCATCCAATGAGACAGAAGAGGACTGGGAGTTAGGGGCAAGAGTTTGAACTCCCATTTTATGTGGTTTTTAGGTGACCAGACTAACTCATCTGTGCCACCCAAGAGTTAGTTTATTAACATATCCAACTCACCTCAAAGTTGTCAGTAAAACACTTAAGTTAACATACCCACACACAAAAATTATCAATACCTTTTGGTGTTCTGTGCATATTTGGCATTACTCTGAGATTTGCATGAAAATTTATCATAAAAAAAAAACCTTGACAGTAGAGTCTAGATATCTTCTCCTAATTCTACACATATTACTAGAATATGATTTTTTGGTTACTATATGATACGGTATACTTGTAATATTTGCCTTCCATTTTCCAACTGGTGCTAATCTGTTCCAAGGCAGAAGTGTAGTAAGGCTTAGGCATTTGGGGTTAAGTGGCTCCCTCTGGGTCACATTACTAGGAAGTGTCTGAAGTCATATTTGAACCCCGGACCTCCCATCTCCCAGCCTGACTTTCTATCCAATGAGCCACCTACCTATCCCAATGATACAGTTTGTAAATTTGCTCCTTTGACACAGTTGGATTTCCAGGTTCCCCTCTGCAATCTTATTTTCTGATATTGTTCCTTTATGTTGGCTACATATAACTTACTATACTGACTAGAAGGGAAAGGGGTAGTCAGGGGGACCACAGAACAAAATAGTTTCAACACATAATTTTTCCCCTTCTATGGCTTCTCCAATCCCAAATCCCTTATTTAAAAGTTCTCCTTCAGTCAATCAATGCAAGCTCAAGAAAGCTGTACCAGAAATGTAACATTTTGGGGTATTTTAAATCTAGACAAATCTAAAATAAGAATAAATAAGAAAGTTGAAGATTTGAATAGAATTTTTTAAAAATAAATGTCTTCTAGTAATTTATGAATGGGAATTATAAGAAATATTCATAGTTCTAGCTTTTTGTAGTACCTTTACAAAAACTGACAATATGCAAGGGCATAGTTATGATACAGTAGAAAAAAGATCTGGAGTCAGAGGACATAGGGTCACATCACACTTCTGACATTAACATATAATCTTGGCTAATCGTTTTAACTCTCTAGACCTCAGTTTCCTCAATTGTAAAATTAGAAAGTTGAAATAGATGGCCTCTGAGGTTTATTCCATCTCTAGGGCTAATGAGTCTATAAGCTCTAAAACAGAATTATTCAATTATTAAACTCTTTACTAATTATAATCAATAATAAAAATTTGAACAAAGAATTCAGAATTAATTGGAGATTAAATATAAAATCCTAAAAAATATTATTTTCAAAGCTTATGTAATAAAGATGTAAAAAACAGATAGTTTTATCAAAGAAAAGTAATAGCAATGAGACAACATATCAGAACTTTTAGAATGTTTCCAAAGCAATCCTTAGGAGAAAATTTGTCTCAAGATTTCATCTTGGAAAGAGAGAAAAAGAAAACATTAATAAATCGGGCTGGCGCTAAAAAAACCCTAGATAATCAAGAAAATATTAAAATCCCAAATAAATGTAAAAGTAGAAATTCTGAAAATCAAAGTGGCATACAAAATTGAAAATAAAATTTGAATTGATAAATAAAACAGCAGTTTTTAAAAGGCTAATGAAATACAGAAACCATCAGCTAATTTAATCCCTTCCCCCAAAGAGAGGAAAACAAAATTATCAAAATTAAAAATTAAAAAGGAGAATTCATAGCACATGAAGAGGAAATAAAAATTATTAGAAATTATTAGGCCCGTTTTATATATCAACAAAATTGACTGGCTCACAACAAATTCACTAACCTCAAGTGGGCCATCACCACTGCTTAGCAATCCTTCTATTCAATGCTAATTGACTCCCAATCACACTCCTCACAACAGCTGTTCAAAAGCTTCTCCTCAAGCCCCTGGCTCCAACACCCACTTTAGCAGATGACCTCATTGCCTTCTCTAATGAGAAAATTGAGACCATCTGTCAATGAGCTCGCTCATTTCCCCTCCCCCACACCTCAAAACCTATCTGCTCTTACCCATCCAGTCAGTCCCCCTTTCCTCTGGTTTCAGAGAATAATGTGGCTCTCCTTTTTGCCATAGTTAACCCCTTACTCCCTCTCATCTTCTTTCAGGATCCTTTTTTTTTCCCTCTGCATACAAACCTGATTAGGTCTGTTATTCAAAGCAAAACAAAATGTCCCTTTGATCCTTTTACCCCTTAAACTACTATAAAATCATAGACAGACTTTCATTTTACAAATGAGAAATCTGAAATCCAGAGAAATTTTTATTGTTGTTCAGTCATCTTGCCCAGCTTTTCATGAATGCATAAACTATAGCTCATCAGGTCCTTCTGTCTTCTATAACTATTTCCTTAAGTCTGTCTAAGCTCATGTTCATTGCTTCCGTGGTACTATCTATTCATCTCACCCTCTACTATCCCATTTTCCTTTTGTCTTCAGTCTTTTCCTACATCAGAATCTTTTCCATTAAGTCCCGTCTTCACATTATGTGACCACAGTATTTAGGCTTCAGTTTCAGTATTTGTCCTTCTAAGAATAGTCTGAATTATTTTAAGTACTGACTGATTTGATATCTTTGATGTCCAGTGTCCCCCCCCAAAAGTCTTCCACTATTCAAAAGCATGAAATATATGATGTCCAGCTTTCCTAAGAGGCTAACTCTCATAAGTCATACGCTGCTACTAGAAAAATCACAGTTTTGACTATATGAAACTTTGTCAGCAAGGCAATATTTCTGCTTTTTTGTATGCTGTCCAAATTTGCTATAGCTTTCCTTCCAAGGAGCAAGTGTCTTTTAATTTCATGGCTGCAGTTGTCATCTGCCTTGACTTTTAGCCCAAGAATATTAAATCTGACATGGCTTCTCAACCAGAAAGTGGTGGGACCAGTTACCATGGTCTAAGTTGTTGTTTGTTTGTTTGTTTTATGTTAAACTTCAAGCCAGCTTTTACACTCTTTTATTTCACTCCCAAGAAAATTCTCAATGTTTTACTTTCTGCCATCAGAATAGTGTCATCTGCATATCTGAAATTATTGATATTTTTCCTGGCAATCTTAATTTGGGCTTTATTAAGACTTGTCCAAAGTAACACAACTAGCAAATGATTGACAGAGCTTGGATTTGAATTCATTTTCTCTAACTCCAAAATGACTATGCTTTCCACTGTGTTTCTTCCTTCGCATCACTAAACATCTAGAAAGAATGGTCTTATTCTATTCTAGTTGTTTCCATTTTCTTACCAACTACTCAATATCTCAAAAGGTGGTTTCTCTCTAAAGGATGCCCAGTGATTTTCTAATTGCTAAAGCAGTAGCCTCAACTACTTGATTACTCTGTAGTAAAATTTGACATTATTATCCATTTCTGATACTCTTCCCTTCCTTAGCCATATCTGTGACATTGTTCTCCCTTGACTTATCTCCTGTCTAATTCTTTTGTAGGAAGTAAGTAAGGGATAGAGTAAATTTCATAGATTAGCTTTAAGAGGAAAGGAGGAGAATTTGGATACACACCCTGGGAGAAGATTCTGACAAGGAGAAAAGGATGTTGGGAGTTTTTACTGGAAAATAACTGTCACTCTGAATCTGGCTTTGACTGAGCTGGGAAAAAGGATTTTTGCTCTGACATTTTCACTGGCATTCCTAATCTTGTGGAAAGATTAGTGATTCCTGGGATTGGAGGAGACCTGCTTATTCCTTGAAGCACAGAGACCATCTGCCTGAGATCCATCTGTCAAAAATCCACTAGTGAAGGTAAAACCCAGGGTTTGGTCATCTAGGGCTCTAGGTATCCCTAAGAACAACCCCAGGATTTAGGTAAGGACTCAAATACATCTGGAGTCCTTCCTATTTATCCTTTTTTGTAATCCATATTAATTAGGCTAGTTTATAGTCTGATAGCTGGGTTTGGGGGTCTTAGAGATAAGGAGTTTAGAGTAGCTTGAGTGAATTCTCAAGGAGAAGAACTAATTCACCATGAGGTGAAAGAAGATGATTGGAGATTGGATATATAGTTTTAGGAAATTACCTATCATTTTCCCTTTATTCCTATTTTAAAATTAAACTTTGTTTCTAAAGCCAAGGGGTTTGTACTTTATTGGCCTAGATAGTTCCCTAGGTGGGTGGTTATCATCTCCCATCCATCTAGGAAGGATTTTTATTTCACTTTGTTCTTACTCTCCTTTCTTCCACCTTATCTTCAGTGTTCCCTTTTCTAAATTTTTGTCTATGACCACATCTTCAGTTATCAACTAGATATGTAATTTCTAAATCTATATATCCAATCTGAAGTATGTGAGGGAAACAGTGACATGGGCATTGTGCAGAGACGGCAGAGACCCTGTACCCCTTAACTCAGGCGGGCTGTGAACAAGGGAATTCCCTTCCCCCTTCCTGCCCTTGTGACTCCCGAGGCTAAGACTATTATCCTTGGAATTCCTTTAAGTTGAGATAGACAAAGAGATACACCTCCTCAATATCATCAAGTTGTATCTCAGACATCCATCTGTCCCCTAAACTATGAGGGTCACCCCCTATGTCTCCAGGCAGATCTCGATCAGATGACCAAACCCCCCCACCGAATACCTGAGTGTTTACCACTCTAGAATCACAATCCCATCATGACACAGCATCACGTCCCCACGGTTGTAAAAGTATATAATCCCCAGGACTGAGGGATTCAGGGAGCAGCCTCCCATGGTTGTTCCACTCATGCTATCTTGCTGGCTATTGATCCTATCTTACTAATAAATCTTTCTTTATTTTTAAGCTAAGTTTGAAGTCCTCTCATTCTTGAGAATGGTTTCCTTCTTGAACCCAGGGGTTCACCATTTGCACCCCTATAACAACAGTTGGGGGTTTTACTAATTAATTTAATAATTTAATTAACTAAACTTAATTAAAATAACTAATTAACTGTGTTCTATAAAAGGATGTGTTAGAGGCAAGAGGCAGGAATGACATATATATATATATATATAGGGATTAGCTCAATAGGTTGGAGAAACAGTTAGAAGGGGTTTTAGCAGTTAGAAGGCCTAACTGCCAACACAGGTCCACCTAGCCAGGGAGTCTGAGAAACTAGCAAAGGAATGATATGGACAAGAGGGTTTATAAACGCAGGTTTAATTAAAGAAAACTAGTCTAAAGCAGTGGTTCCCAAACATTTTTGGCCTACTGCCCCCTTTTCAGAAAAATTATTACTTAGCCCCCGGAAATCAATTTTTTTAAATTTTAATAGCAATTAATAGGAAAGATAAATGTGCCTGTGGCCATCACTGCTCCCCTGGATTGCTGTAGCACCCACCAGGGGGAGGTGGCACCCACTTTGGGAATCACTGGTCTAAAGGATGGGAATAGGGTTTTCTATGCTTCCAGACTGTGGGCAAACCACAGGGTCAGAGAATGGACTTATCTACACTGAACTAAGAACTAAAGCAAGACAGGGCACAAAGAACAGCAGGAATGAAGTGGGAATCCTCACTGCTGAGTCCTATTACACTCCAGCAATGTTATAGCTCTTCCAGGTCCACAGTCTGTACTCCTTCAGGTGAGTAGATCTGGGAGCTAAACCAGGCTAAGTTAACCAGCAACTCAGGTTGGGTTTTATAGTCTCAACCAAAACCTCCCACAAGTAAATGACTCTCTTCCTTCTGGATCTCAAGATATCAGGATACAAACTCCACTTCCTCTGAGGTCTCCCAGGGGGTCAGTTATAACTTGTCCCTAGCCAACATGGAGTCCTTCTCAGAGAGAGAAGCAACACTTCCTGCTTCCCCATTCCATTTAGAATCCTTCAGCCTTGCTTGCTAAGCCTCCTAAATACTAATTATTAATCTTCCTCACAACAGTTCCCCTCTTTGCACAAAGCCAAAATTAACAATATTTTGGTATTTGTGCACTACAAACTAAACTAAAATTCTACCCCAAAATAACAAACAATCTACACCAACTCTATTCTTATCTCACACTATCCTACTCTACCTTACACTAGGGATTTTAACAAGGAAAGGTAAAGGAATAAATACTGTTCAATAAAGTTCAATAAATACTGTTCAATAAAGTTGAACAGTTACATAGTTCAAAGCACAAAGTAACAAGTAACAATGCAAAATTTTCAACAAAATTAACAAAATCAACAACAAATATGAAATATCAACACAAAAGTCAAAACAAACATCAAACACAACTCCTAATCTAATACAAAAA
>NC_058132.1:225124306-225154818 GCF_016433145.1 Gracilinanus agilis
TGAAATTTGGGAGATGCCATCTTTAAGTATATATATGTATTTTCTATGGACACGTGGAAATTATCAAATTACATTTCCCGTGGTCCAACGGGTTTCTGGTTCCGGTTCTTTGGGCGTGGGGACACCTACGTCTCCACGCAGAGAACAGTTTAAATCTCCTGGGTTAGGAGGGAGTGGCCCTCTTGGCCAGCAGACTCAGGAAGAGAGGTAACAATAATGGCTGGGGCGGCAGTTTTGAATTCTTACAAGCGTGTGGTCTAATGACTTTATCTATTAGCATGGCTTTAATTAAAATACTAATTTATATTATGATATCAGCCTTTATTATTTTTTATCTTTATAATGTATGTTTATGTATTATTCATTTGTCAGCTCTTAAAACCATAGAATTATAAATATTTTACCCATATAGTCCTTTATATAGTCTGGTATCATTATACCATATAGTATAATTATATTATAAATATACATAGTTTTATAATATATAATGTGTTTAATATATTTATAGTACTATGTGGTAGTGATACATGTCATATATAACAAAAATATACTAAATGTGTCATGATACATATATAGCATTATATAAAATAATAGTAACTATCTAACAAGTTATTGATACATATATATGTGAGTTTAGATCACTCGCTTATTCAATAGATATCATATTGCTATACTAGCTATTGTAATTAAAAATTAATCTTGGAGACATATTAGATTTATAATTATTTAATAGTAAAAAAGAAAAAGAGCAGTTACCAGATTGTCCCTTTACTACTCCTAGGCACACTGCTTCATCAGGTCCTAGATTCCCAACTGTCCCTGGCCCATTTTACATGTGGCAGCAAGGGGCCCCAGCTACCCACATGGTTGGTCCAGATTCCAGATAAATTAAGGTCAGCCAAGGAACAAACCGGAAATCAGTATGGGAGTCAGAGCCAAAAGTCCCTGACTTGCCTCTCACAGGTGGGGTTCTTGTACTGTCAATGATGTCACACCCACTTGGCTTCTAATTAGGCAATGTGTGTCACATGTTCTGATGTCCAAGCAAGTAATCACACCACATCAGGGGCTTTGCTCATCCATTCAGGAAGTCAGAAAAAGCACTGTCAAGTTTCACCCCACCTTAATGCACATGTGCCAGCTAATGAGTTTTATTTTTAAGTAAATTTCACACATATCTTTTATAATAGTATATACATACATACACACGTATATATGTATGTATATGTAGACACATAGCTATAGCCAATAAATGAGTTATATATTCAATCATACTGAAATAAAGTACCTAAATTAGTGTTATCAAGAAGTAGGCAAAATGTTGATAATATGGAGGAATACAGGGATAAAGTGGATGGCTGAGTTAAAGGATGAATGGATAGTATATAGGAAGGCAAGGGAATGAATGAGAGTATAGGAGGGACCACTCAAACAGGCTAATCACAGAGGCTAGAGACAGAAGGTACTGGGAGGAAAACAGCTGGGTTCTTCAGGCAGGGAAGGTATCTCTATGATACAGGAGAAACTGGGTCAGCCGAAAGTGTTTAGATCTGGCTGGAGGGTTTCTCTTGTTAATTTCTAAAGTCCTTTTAGGGAGGAATCAAGAGGCTCCTCCCTGCCAGTGAAACTGAATGTCTGCAGGAAGTCTCGGCTGGGTACTTCCTGCCCAAGATGGATGCCTAGGTTTCCTTCAAGAAATAAAAGGAAAGTAATTTCTTCCCTCTTCACCCTTTGCCTTAATATTCAATACAATGATTCACCAGAGGCTTTTGTGTAGGTAACAAAGGGGATTTATTGATGGCAGAGATAAGTTGAGGGAAAGAGGGTTTCAGGGTTTTGTGTCTGCTGCTGGGAGAAAGCTGGTACTTGGGGGAAGGGTCACAGAGAAGAGGGTCAGACTGAGAGAGGCCGGCTCTCCCAGTCAGGAAGGTTTGACTGCCCTGAAGTAAAGCATTTATCAGATCACTAAATAAGGGGGTGGCTTGATTTAGGATGTACTACTTGCCTACAGAAGCTAAACCCACAATGTCTAACCACCAATCCCACCCTTCCTCCCAGGGCCCAAAGGGAAATTCAGGGAAATAGTAGGGATGTAAAATGGAGAGATCAGGGAGAGGTCCAGAGAAATCAAGCTAGGTCCAAATGCCCCCAAAGACAATAGGCACTATGCAAAGGCAGAAGCCAAAAGGCCAAATCCCCTCAATTGGAGCTTCAGGACTATTTATAGAATCAGGCTCCAACTGTTTTTTGTGAACATTCTAAACCTCCTAACTGCCAGGGCTGCTACAGTTGAATTTGCAAAAAGCTTCTGCTGCAACCCTGCATTACATTAGATACTTGGTGGTAGAGGGTATATAGCTCACACTGTCACACTGTCACTTTCCTAGTATTCTGGAATCTTTTCTGCCTCTCTTTGGCAGCAGCTCTTGCTTTTGCTTTTTTCCTTATAACTATATTTATATATATATACACACATATCTATTAGAAATAGCTTCTGTGAGGAAATTTATAAGCATAGATACATATATGTGAGGAAATTTCTAGACATATACATATAGAATTATATTTGTACATATATATATATATATATACACACATATATAGTTTAGAAATATAGAGATATTTCTTCACAGAGGTATTCCAATCATGAATATGTATCTATATAATGGGAGAGGTAGCTAGGAGGCACAGGCGATAGAGTGCTGGGCTTGGAGTTAAGAGGACCTGAGTATAAATCCAGCTTTAGAAACTTCTGAACTATAATCTGGGACACCTCACTTAATCTCTTTGCCACTTGAGAAGGAAATGGTTCACTAGAATAATGTCTTTGCCAAGAAAACTCCACGAACAAAGATCCACAGGGTCATGAGGAGCTGGACATGACTGAAATGACTGAGCATCTATATAATGAAATACATGTATATAATATGTATCCTTCATTTGTTGGAAAGATTATTTTCTATCTCTATAGGTTTATATCTAGCGACATATTATATATTTCATCTCTCAGAGCCCGTAATAAATGTCATTCAAAACTAAGGCTGCTTGTGACTTTAATATCAGAAATGTAATAAGAATTAATTGGTGGAGACATTTGCCTTCGTATTATCAACCCATTTTAGTCAAACTGTACTAGTAACTCTTTTCCTTACTCTCTTCCTGACATCTCCCCTCCTTCTTTGTGTATTCAAACCTTCCATTTCCAGGTAGACTCTCTTGATGTCTCTCTGATGAAGTCTTCCCCTCTCATAGGTCCAGCCATGTTTCATGATGAAACTTAATCTTATCCTTGCCCTTCTCCCAGTTGAGAGTGATCTGTCCTCTCATATTTCTCAGCAGTTTTTCTATCTTCCTGTTTTGCCTTTATCATAGTCAATTTTGTAACATTCTTATCTAGGTGAATATCCATCCCCTTTTTGAAGTATAAGCTTCTTGAGGACAGGGACTGTTTTTGTTCTTTTTCTCTAAATACCTAGCATCTAGCAGAATGCCTCAAACACAATTCTTCAAACTTAATAAGTCATTGTTGAACTAAATTCTTGATATAATTCATTGAAATCATTTCCTTTCTTAAAACAGGTTAGTACCCCTTATAAATAGTAACACAAAATGCTAAGTGCACATTTCCTACTAGCCCAATCTCCAGATGGGAGTTATAAAATACAAATAAAAAGAATTTACCCCTTCAAGATAAGAAAGTGAGTATTTGGTAGGCTGATTTAATGATATTTTTCTTTCCTTTCTCATTTTTCACTGGAAAAGATAGCTAAATAAACCAGACGTCATCACTTGGGGGAATAGCCATGTCTAGAACATATTCCTTCCTCACTTCTATTTCATGGAATTCCTGATTTTCTTCAAGACTGTACATGAATCTTTTCCTAATCTCCACAGCTGCTGCTGTCCTCCCAATCAAAACTGTATCAAGTTATAGATGTTCGTTTTATCTTCACCATTAGAATGCTATTTTCTTGAAGCCAGAGACTATTTCACATTAGACTTTATTTAACCCAAGACTAAGTATAATGCCTAGCACCCAGAAAGCAATTAATAAAGGTTTGTTCATTGTTGCATGAAAATGTTATATGAATATAATTGTACACATTAACAGAATGTTATTGCAGTAGAAGAAACACAAATATGAAGAATTCCAAGAAACATATGAAGATTTGAATGAACTAAAGAAAAGTAAACTGAACCAGGAAAACAACTTACAAAATGACCACAGTAATGTAAAAGAAGACAACCCTGAAAGAAAATCTTCTGATTAATGCTGTCACCAGTCTTAATTTCTTAGGACTGATGGTAAAGCATGTGCTTGGGAGAGAGGAGGTGAACTGTAGATGCAGAATGAGGCACACATTGTCAGATGACCAATACATGGATTGTTTTGCTTCACTATAACTTTTTTTCAAAGAAAGGTAGAGGCAGTGAATAGTCATTGATCACCAATGATTTTTAAAAACATCAACATAACTTTTATAAAATAAAATATAGCCAAGTAAATAACATTTTAAAACAAAAGCAATAGCACTACATCTGATTATTTTAAAATTATTATCTTCTGTCTTAGAATCAATACTGTGTATTAGTTCCAAGGTAGAAGAATGGCAAGGGCCAGGCAATAGAAGTTAAGTGACTTACCTATGGTCAGCTAGGAAATATCTGAGGTCAAATTGGAACCCAAGACCTCTCATCTCTAAATCTGACTCTCTAACCACTGAGCAACCTACCTGTGCTCTCCAACACTGTCTGATTTTAAAGTTGAAATAAAATAATTGTCATGACTTGAGAAATCACCTTAAGCAAGTCAATTAATCTCATCAAGCCTCTATTTCCTAATGCATTTTAATCACACTTTATAATTTCATTTCTATAAAAAATAATTACAATCAACTTTATACATAAAAATGAATAATTTTTAAATGTAAACATGAAGTGATTATTCTAATAATATTAAAGTTTTAAACATTGAATTACACTGACAAGAATTTCTTTGGTACCAGGGAAGTAAGGTAAAATATCTACAGTGTTTTCTACCTTTAGCTAATTCAAATTGATTAAATTAAATCTTTTCATTTCAGTCCATAAAATAAAATTATTTTTTTTTTGAGGAAGACAAGAAGATGACTATTGGCTCTATTTTAACAAAATACTGGATGGCAGAAAGAAAAACATGCTAAATTAATTCCACAAGAGGGAGACAGGTTCATGTTAAATTTCTTCACATGGAAAAAAACCTACACAAAACCTTCAATCCATTTTGTTTGAGAAGGTTTTGGACTGAATAACTTTCTGAGAAGAGTTTCCACTCTATGAAAACAAAGCCTTTTTTTTTTTTTATAAAGACCCTATCTTCCATCTTAGATTCAATACTGCGTATTGGTACCAAGGCAAAAGAGCAGTAATAGTTAGGCAATGGGGGTTAAGTCACTTGTCCTGGGTCACACAGTTAGGAAGTGTCTAAGGATGGATTTGAACCCAGAACCTCCCATCTCTAAGCCTGGCTGTCAATCCTCTGAGTCATCTAGGTGCCCCCAACAATCCTGTTTAATCTTTAAACGAATTGTTAGTTTTGAATTTCATTTGTTTGCATTCTCCAAAAACTCTAGGCAAATTAACTATAAGAAAAAAAATCATGAAATTATTCCAAAGTACACTATGCTTTTCATAACAGAGGCTTGATTGATTACAAGCATTCCTGGGGACTGGCGTTCTCCTTGGACTCCATTCTTTCTCCTCCTGAATTTTCCCTGCTATAGCTTATACTATGGAGTAACCCTTTCCTCATCCCCAAGCTCCTTTTCTCCAAGTTTCAGTGGACCAATTATTTCCCAGACCTAAAAGAGCCTCGTTTCCCATACTGAACAGCTGTGTTTGAAATCCCTCCAGGGTTAGCTTCTTAGCAATTAGTCTCTCAGCTTCTGCAGTTTAGAGCTGGCATAGGTTATCTCTGGATCTCAAGTATTCTTCATTTTCCCACAGGTAAGCACTACTGCTTTCTTGAGATTGGCTACTTTGCTCTTTCCTCTTTGTCCCATACTCCTGTTGATTAATTGATTGCTAGAGAAAGAGAATGGAGCATAGTTCCAAAAGAAGTTAAGATCATGTAGTGATTTAAAATATCTTGAGAGACTGATTTTTCTTAATTTTAAAATAATTTATTAATTGATCAGTCAAGACATCCTAATTGTGTTAAAATGATTCCCTTGACCATCATAAAACAAAGGGAAACTCCTGGCCCAGGTATCTATATACACATTTTTGAGAGTTCATTATTCAGGCCTTTCCTTGAATATCCCAAGACATCTTTGATTATTAATAGCTAATTAAGAAGTGGTCCATCAGGCTCTCAGCCCTTATCCAAACTGACAGGTAAACTTTTATATGTATGCCGGAAAAACCCTTCTCCCTTTTATTAATTAACTAGATTCTGTTTAAAAGGAGGACATTCCATGGTATTCCCAAGGATAAAGAAAATTCAAAAAGCAGAGAGTAAATGGTATCTCTGACCCAGATTCCAGACCCAGGAATAGGCAGTAATTCTCCCTAATATATGGGAGTTAATATAGTATATGAGAAAACAAATTCTCACAATTGACAATCCTGGCTCCAATAGACATTTTTACAAAGTACGTCATTACTACATTTCCTTCCCCACTGCCTGCATCCAATTCCACCAAATGAATTTTCTCATCCTAACTTTTGTCAAGATGGCTCCAGTCTGATCCTTCACACTCTGAAGACCTCCCACACTCCCGTCTTTTGGAAGTTTACTACATGTAGCAGTAGCTGCTATTCTCAGGTGGAAGGGAGTAACAAAAGCTTTTGCTAAACTTGTTGGCCAGAGAGGAGGATCCAGGAGGGGGATGCTTGTATGTATGCCTGCCAAGGTATGGATGGGTCCTGAGTGAGGGGGAAGAAGAGATGGAATAGAGACAATGGTATGACTCTATAGAGATATTTAATTAAATACATACAGGAAAGACAAGTATCTCTAGTGTAATATTATTTTCTGATAAGAAAATGGAGAGAGCAAGTTGAGTGACAACCAACAGTTTGGAATTCGGAACCTTACCCAGATGCCATGAGCCAGGGGCAAAAGACAGTTGCTGCCAACACTATAAAAAGGCATGAGCTAAGACAAATACTCTATCAATGGTGAAAAGGGGACCCTGGGTGGCTGGGTGGGTTAGCCAAGCAACCGCTCAAGTTACTTGTATCCTGCTTTATTGATTACTTTATTGATTACACTATCAATTGATTACTTTATTGATTACACTATCAATTACTGAATAGAGCTGTGAGATACATACCAGTTACTTGATAACAAGAAGAATAACATCAACCCTCAGGCCACTGGTCAGGGCCAAGGGGCCTGGCCTGACCAGGGCCAGAGAGGGAGAGGCATCTCTCCAGCCAACTAACACAACCTGATTATCGATTGATCGTCCATCTCTATTAACTATAGTCTAGCATAGATTCCCAACACCTCATTCCTCAATCTTGATCCTTCCCCTGAGTTTATTATAATTAAATTCTTAAATCTATATAGGTGAAGACTGTTATTATCCTAAAGATCAGTCTTATAGTCTTATATCCAAAGGGGAAAGGGAATACTTGGTTAGGTCACAGTCAACCGTGTTATCCATTCATCATCAACATCTATCTCCATCATTAACATTTATCCAATCAACCCTAACATTTATCTATCAACTTAACCCCAAGTCAAGTAGCCAGAGAAGCTGTGGGGTTCAGTTCACAGCTTCTCACATAGTCACTTAGTCTTGGGTGGAAACTGGTACTCAGCTGAGCTACAAATATTTGAGGACCTTGTGTTCACTACCTCAACCTTGGTGTTCATTTAGGCTTCCCATCCTTACTCAGCGTAGGTCTTTATACCACCTGAGGACCTTGGGCCACCTCTCTCTCAGGTCCAATCCAGAAGCACTATATGCCCATGACACTAGTCAGAGGGAATGCTGAGCCCTTTCAGGGCTGCTCCTCTAACTCTCATCTGTGGCTCCAAGAGGCAGCATATGCAGCAGCCACACCCTGATAAAACTGTCATGGTAATTGAGCTAAATCAGGTTGAGGGTAACCAATAACTTTTAAACCTATTGGTTATCTAGAGGGATGTCTACCTCAAGCATGTGAAAACTTCTCCACCATCCCAGCACCACCCCAGGAGGAATGGGATAGACATCAAAGACTCCAAACTCATCCATTACATCCCAGTCATTTTGGCCTTTTTCTTGCCACTGGGTTTCCATAACTCTGGGAAATAGAGTGAGACTGATGATTCTGTTGTTGTGTTGATAATAACAGATAGTTTGGGGAAGCAGATAATTATGCCAGGGCCAGAAACCTCCAAGACACAGACCCTGACTGACAGGCTTCAGTGAGAAGGGAGGGGGTTAGACACTCCTGGCTCTCAAACCCCTGCCCCCCAAGCAGTTGATTTTCAGTTGGAAAATGGAGACAGGCTGAGATACTTCTGGCAAGTTTCTGTTGAAACTGAACTCCAATGATGTTCTCTTTCTTTAACTTATATTCCTCACAGGTCTGATAGAGGAATAAGTAGAAGCTAGTTATCTAAATGCTGAGGACTGAGTTGGATCTGATCTTCTTAAAACTGGCAGCTGAGAGGATTCAAGCTATGTGATAACTAGGAGCAGTGAGTATCCCCAAATAATTCCCAGGCACAGATATTGAAGGTAAAGCTTATATTAAGAAGGAAAGGGAAAAGCTAGAGGGGGTAATTAGGTTTTGGATAAGGAAAGGGTAACCCTGATCTGTTAGGTTGAAGCTGCCCTTCCCCCTCTCAGGAGGGGGTGACGGGCACTTGGCTAAACTGGCTCTCTTGTTAATAGTGAATATTTCTACTCTCTATATCACTAAATAATTGTTGTATTGATGTTGGTAAGGACTAACCCTTCTAAGCAGGCTAACTCCTGAGTAGAAACCATGATGGCTTAGCCACAATGGCCCTCTCAGGTGAACCCCCAAGTCAAGAGCAGTAAATAGTGAGATCTGCCCACATTAACCCCCAGAAGCAACTGACAAACTCCCTCTCAACTGTCCCCTCACCCAAAGTTCTCTAGGGGGGGTCCCCTGGAATTCTGGGTGAGACTGACCCTGTATTTTGCAGGGATTCCATGCTGCCATCATCTGTACATTACACTGTGCAATTCTGTCTCATTAAAATTCAATTCACACTCAAATCAAGACATCACTTATCCTGACATCATTGGTTTTCTTAAAAAACAAAGGACAAACAAATATTAAAATTCATTTTTAGCTTCAACTTATCATACTTATGTTCTGCCTGAGCTGATAATTGGTTCATTTTTATACTATTTTAAGTATAACAGGCAGCATGTAGTATAGAGAATGTTGAATTTTAAGTTAGGAAGATTTGGGTTTGAATACTGCCTTGGCATTTACTAGATGTGTGACTCTGGGCAGATCACTAAAAACTATTTTCTCATTTGTAAAATGGAGATACAAAAGCACCTAATTTATAGAATTGTTAGCATGACTAAAGTAGTGTATAATATAAATAAATGGTAAAGGAAAGGGATTGGGACTGGGACTCTTAGCTTTCCCGCTTTCCACTCAAGGAATCCTCTTAACGCTGGACACAGGGCATGCATCAGTACATTCAGACCTGGAGAAACCTGGACACCTGAAAGAAGCTTTAGACATTTTTGGGTACTTTTTGTCTCTTTACACTCTAATCCTAGCACCTCAAGAAATGTTACTTAAAAGGTTTCCCAAAGAAGAAGGGAATAGAAAACTACTAAACATATAATATAGATCAGATATAGGGCAGCTACTCATTTCCTCTACCAAAAATAAAAAACACACTAAATTAAAGATTCACAAGCACACGTTATCAGAAAACTTAAAGAAGCAGCCATTACAAACTATAATTGCTATTATGTTTTTTTTTTTTTCCAGGAAGTTGATACTTAAAATATGAAGACATGATTGGAGTTTGCAGGATTTCTGAACAGGCAATTTCCATTTTATCTCAGCTCTGTACTAATCAACACTCCACGTTGATATCTTCTGGCAAGCCAGACCAGGCCATGGGCTCCATCTCTTGTTGGTAGCTGTCTTCTCCTTAATCCATAGTGGATATAGAAAGGGCTTCTAAACAATTGCTTGATCACATGGTTCAATGGGGATATGATTGGAAATGTAGACTCTAAATGATCACCCTAGTGCAAATATTAATAATATGAAAATAGGTCTTGACCAATGACACATGTAAAACACAGTGGAATTCCTCATTGACTATGGGAGGGGTGATAGAAGAAGGGGAGGGAAAGAACATGAATCGTGTAACCATGGGAAAATATTCTAAATTAATTAAATAAATGAACTTTAAAAAAAGAATGCATATTGATATTTCAAGACTATTCAAAAAAAAAAAAAGAAAGAAAGAAACGATCCTTGCTAGTTCCTGCCTCATAAGCAGGGGGTAGATTCATATAGCCATAACCAATCACAAATTAATAAGCATGATGAGTTTGAGACACCTACATGACATCCACTTGGAAATATCTGGTAGACATCTGGTAATGTTTGACTATATAAATATTAATAGATTCAAGGGTTTCACATCCAGTCTTTTTTCTGCTCTTTTTGCATAAGAAATTATTCAGTTAATAATACTTTTGAACTTAATGATAATAAAAAGAAGGAAAAAGGATAGGAAAGACATTGGCATGTTTGTAGGCACCAGAAAAGAAGCCAATAGATGTGGAGAGTGAAGATGAGAGACAGAAAGGGATGGATATAGGATAACTGAAGGGATCAAAGGTCCACATTAAAGGAGATAATCCTGAGCAGATAACACGCCACCTCCTCAGAAGTCTCTGGAAAAAGGTTTATAACAACTGATATAGGGAATATGAAGGATAGTTAAGAGCAAAAGGATTTCCTTGCTACAATGAGAGGCAAACATTAAGTAATATAAACTTGTAGTCAGCAGAATTATATGACTCCCTCCAAAACCATTCAGTAGCATACAAGTGGGGAGCAAAGGAGGGAGATGGTGGGGACAAGTCAGTGAGTCAACAAGTAGTTATTATGTGACCAACATGGCAGTAAATGCCAGCATTACATAGACAAAAACAGTCCCTGCCTTCAAAGAGCTCAAATTCTATCAGGGAAGTAAGATACAAACACCTATGTTCAAACAAGATCTTGTTATATTCATAACCTGGGAAATGATGGATGCCACCTTGAATGACAGGGAAGGCAGTTGGAAGACACAGAATTTTCCCAGGTGCTGTGAGCCAGGGGCAAATGTCAGTTGGCCTGACAGTATAAATACCCCTGACAGCCACTTGGAAGAGGACTTTCTAGGTCTCTCGGGTGTCTCTAGGTCTCTGGGCTCTGGAGGTCTCTGGACAGGAGTCTCTGGGCCGGGAAATCTCTGAGTGGGTGGTGAAGGGAGGCAGGTAAGTCTATGAAGAAGAGGGTAGGAAGAATCTGAATATTTCCTGAAAGACTGTGAGAGCTAGTGCATCACCAAAAACTGATAGTGAGAAAGCTGAGAGAATAAGATCACCAACACAGCTGCATCAATAGCATTCCCTGTTCTCTGGCTTGGTTGTGGCCAGGCTGGACCAGAGGTAGTGGAGAAAGTAAAGCTCCAGCTTCTACTAGATCAATAGCCTCCAGTTCTAATTGTCAACTAGTTATAGATAATAGGTTGACAGGGTCCCCAATCCCCAATTCTTGTCTTGTTTATCCTTTCCCTGATTATAGATAAAGTGAATTTAACAAGTACCTTCCTGAGTGATCTTTATATCATGACCCTTGGGGAGGGAGTCAACACAGTCAAATATCAAACGTGATCCAAGGCAAATCAAAGGCCCTATATTAATTTATCCAACCTCAGATTGGACTGAAAGTAAGAGATAATATATAGTCAGATTAGTTAACTACAAAGTAATGCTAAAAGGGGAATAAAATAAAGCAAAATTGGAGGTTATGACCTAAGAAAAATACAAATAAATAAATGGATTAGAGGTTATAGTAATAAAAAAGAATCGATTTAACAAAAGTGAGGTATATAATCTAAAATCAAAAGCAAGTATTATACGCAATAAGGATACACTAGAAATTTCTCTAATAAATACAGGAATGAAGCAAAAATGCCCATTCTTCTCATTATTTGGTTTAGAGCTAGAAATGCTAGCAATAGTAATAAGACATAGAAAGGAAATTAAAGGCATAAAGATAGCTAAAGAGGAGATAACACTATTCCTAATTGCAGATGATATAATAGCATACTTGGAAAATCCTAGGAAATTAATAAAGATACTAATTGAGACAATAACTTGAGCAAAGTTGTTGGCTACAGAATAAGCTCTCAATAATCAATAGCATTTTTATTTGATAATTTTTAAAACCCAAGAAGCATTACTAGAAAATGAAATCTCATATAATATCAAAATGCCTAAAATATCTTGGAATCCACCTGTATCACACTCAAAAGACTTTTATCAGGAGCAGCTGGGTAGCTTAGTGGATTGTCAGGCCTAGAGATGGAAGGTCCTAGGTTCAAATCAGGCCTCAGACACTTCCCAGCTGTGTGACCCTGGGCAAGTCACTTGACCCCCATTGCCTATCCTTACCACTCTTCTGCCTTAGAGCCAATACACAGTATTGACTCCAAGATGGAAGGTAAGGGTTTTTTAAAAAAAAAAAGACTTTTATCAATTCACTTACAAAGTACTTTCTAAAGAAATAAAGAACTTAAATAACTAGAATAATATTCAGAGGGTAAGCCATGGCAACATAATAAAAACAGCAAAGCTACTATAGTTAATTTATACTTTTAAAGCTATACCAATCAGATTACCAAGATGATATTTTATGGAACAATATTTGGGGAGAGAAATCTAGACTATAAAGGGAAATGATTAAAAGAAATAGAGATGAAGAAGGAATAGCACTCAACCAAATTATAAGGTAGCAGTCAAGAAAACCATCTGATACTGGTTAAAAAATAGAACGATAATCATTGGAATAGGCAAGGAAGAATGAGAAATAGTGGAACCCATTAATCTACTCTGATAAAATGGAAAACTTAAATTATCTAGAAAAAAATCTTTATTTTTAAAAATTTCTTGAAAAACTAAAAAGCAGTCTGGCAAAAATTAGACTTATCCAAACACTTTACACCATATTCCACAATACATTCCAAATGGATATGTGACCTTAATATTAAAGATTGTACTATAAAAATTTTTTTAAAGAAGTAGATCATACATATCTCATAGCTGTGGTTAGGAGATGTATTTTTAAGCAAGCAAGAGACAGAAGCAATTATAAATATAAAATAGAAATCTTTGTTTGAATGATATTGAAAAACTTGACAAAAGCTATTCAAAATTAATATAGTTAGATTAAGAAGAGGAAAAATGATCAAATGGGAGGCAATCTTTGTATCAAATTATTCTGATAAAGGTTTGGTATCCATACTAAATAGTCACTAAACTAATAGTCATTCCCCAATAGGTAAGAGGTCAAAGGATATAGTTTTCCAAAGAATTACAAAATGAAAGAATACTCTAAATCACTAACAAAAAGATAAAAAAAAAATCAAAACAACCCTGAGATTTTACCTCATACTCTGCAAAGTATGATAAAATATGTCAAAGTATGTCAAAGATGACAAAAAATGGCAAGTCAATATTGGAGGGACTATAGATTGATAGGCACACTAACACATTTTGGGTGGAGCTGGGAAATGGAACAACTATGGAATTATGCAAATAAAGTATCTAAAATAACCATATCCTTTTGAACCAAAGACTCCACTACTAGGTTTATACCACAAGGAAGCAATTACTTTTTTAAAAAAATTTTAATGAGTTTGATGAATTAAATTCAGCAAACATTTATCAAATGTTTATGTTGTGAAAGGGATTCCAAGATTAAAACATCAAAGTTCATGCTCCTTTCAAAAAGCTAACAATTACTGGGAGCAGGGAAGTCATGTGCCCAAATAACCACAACACAGGTAAAATGTGAGGGGCAGAGGAGAGATCCAGAGTTCTCTAGGATACTTTGAGGATGGAAAATCTTTTTTAAATGTAAGGATCAGGTAAGGCTTTGTAAAGGAAAAACAGAGCTGAGCCTAAATGAAAATAGATTAGATTTACCAAAGAGCTTTAAACTAAAAAGAATAGGAGAGGGAATCTATAAGGAACAGATCCAAAAAATTAAGTCTACATAGGCAATCATCTTCCTCATATAGTATACCATGATCCTGGCTTGTCTTTGCCATTTGAAATTATCCATGCCAATGTTCCATGTGATTAATTAGAAGTTTGCCCCAAGTAAGTGTAATTCAATCACTCCATTTATTAAGCGAAGTGCATTGTCTGTGCTAAGTGCTATGAATTCAAAGACAAAAATGAAACAATTCCTGTTCTCAAAGGATCTTATAGGAGACTCCCTCTACATCACAGCAAATAATCAAACGAGTTGACACTGGTAGCATATATCCCTATGCAGAAGACTCAAAACCCTACCCATATCCAAGGAGGAAATTAATTGGTCTAATATAGTCTTTTCTATAAGAGATGCTTTTAGCAAAGATCACAATCATTAGTTAGAAGGACTCATAATGTGTTCATACCATTAGACTAAATTCTTGGCTTCAATTTTTCCTTTGGAGAACTGTAGACTTTGCTGTTCAGCATAAAAAAAAAAAAAAACAACTAAATAATCGAAAACACCTATCAATAGGTATATAAAGGGTAAAATTATGGTTGAACTAAATTATTTAAGAGTAGCGTCTCCATGAATTAATTAATTAATTCCAAATTAATTTTTTTAGTAATTTATTTATAAAATAGAGGGAAAGAATGAAAGTAGAGAAATGAGAAGAGGGCAGAGTAAGAGATCTAGTTTAACAAGCTAGACTATGTGCTTAAGCCCTGGCTTACTCTGGCGTGGTTCCAGAAGCCTCAGCCAGAGGGCCTAAAGGCCAATTAACAAGGATTTTAGCCAAGAGGCCTACTCCAGAGGAGAGGCTTCTCCGGAGGCTAATACCTCCAGGGAAAAAGCCAAGGAAGGGAGTCAACCTTTTTCACTTACCCACATGGTAGTTCTAAGAAGAAGTATAAAGCAGTTGAAGGTCCTCAACCAGAGCCCCTCCAAGGTCCAGTTCAAGGAAAAAGACTCTTTTCACAGGAGGTTCTTGCAATTTATAAAGACCATTCCTTTCATCATTTCCTGTGCCTTCTTCCCATTTTATATGTACCAATTACAGCTAAAGTTTTGCTTAGGACTTCCCAGGGGGCAGTTAGTTGATTCTAATTTGTTACCCATTATTGCACACATGGGTCATAGAGCTCCCCCACTTGAGGATAAGTGGAGTGTGTATACTTTTGGTGATTAAATCTAAAAATGGGCAGGGTAGAGTTAATCCCATCCTCACAGGTGGCAGAGTCTTTAGTTGAAATAGTTTAGGTCAAGGGGAGAAGGGAGGCCTCTCTACTCAGAACATTTTAATCTTGGGAGGATATAAGCCCAATAGAGACTTTGGACTTGAAACTTGGTAATATTAGTACTCCTGACGAATTGAGTTAAGCTGTGCATGTTTGTATGTTTGTTCTTGCTATACCTTTGAATGAAATATTTCTTTGGAAAAACTACTCTGACTGTTAAAAATGGAACTGGTATGGTTGAGTCCCTAAAAATGGAGAGAAAATAATCAATGAAGGCTTGAGTCTTCATTGCAGAAATAAAAGGCTTCCCAATTCTCTAAATGTATGGGAAAATCCTGGGAAAAGAGTGAAAAAGCAACATACCTGACTGTCAGGCAGTAGGAGTTGGAGAATCACTTATCCATTAGCATTACCAAATTCTGCTGTCTCAGCTAAGTGGTTCTTAGTTACCACAGCAATAACCCCTTACCCACCCTCACCATCCCCTTTTTCTAATAAGAACTGAAGCCTGTTTTTTTCCTGAAGTCACTGTGGTTATGAGTCACAGCCCATTAGTTCCAAAAATCAAAACAGAGGCCATCCGCCTGCCCTATGCTAGCCTCCTGAGGGCTGTGCTGGTGTCCTTCTCTTCAAAGAATGGGATTTGTGGCTTATGGAATTGGTACCTGGTATTTCCTCACAAAATGGGCAGCTCTACAAATGAATTCTTAATCCAACAAGTAGGGAGAAGAAAGTAGGTTTTAGCTCTAGTTACTATGGCAATCATGACATATACTTCTCCAGAGGAAATTTAGTAAGATTAGGTAACAAATACAGTCCTAGATGGGAATTGGATCCAGCCTGTCTATCTCTCATTTGCTATATTAATTAATTAATAACATAATTAATTATTTAAGTATCATGCTTACTCTAATTATTCATTAATTCCTTTTAATTAATGAATCAATTAAATTTGTTTTAATTAATTTATATTAATAATATCTGTTTTATTAATTATTAATTAATTGAAAGAAAGATATTATTAATAAATATCTGTTATTTCTTAACCCTCTAGGCCTTATCTGCTTCCCTTCAATAGCCTTGATGTATTCCAAGGTGGGCCCCAAAGGGATCTTTATACTATTAATGGTAATAGCATTTTAGCCTTTTACCAAACCTATGAAGTAGTCAGGGAAAATATTAATATTCACATTTTATAAAGGGAGAAACTGATATAAGAAGAATTCAGTGACTTGACCAAGGTAAGGTAGCAAGCAGTAAAGATGGGATCATCTACTGTGGGTCACAACTAAATGCCCTATAATCTTTTTTCCAGTGGAACCCCTATCTTTCAGGTGAGACCACCATCTTATTATTTCTTAACAGGAGGGGCAGAAAGAAAACACATCTTCTATATTTGTGATAGAACTCTGTATATAACAAACGTCACAGAAGAAAAGGGACATCAGAGATTTCCCTCCAGAAAAATACCCAGTGGGATCCAACGTAAGGGTAGAAAGAAGCCGATGAGAGAAAAATCACTCTTATAACATGGCCAAGTAGAAATAGGGAGAAGTAGGGAATGGGAGTTTCCTATGGGAATGAGAGTTAATGTTTGATGAAGCATGTCCAAGGGAAGACTGAAAGTAAGAGTAAGACTATAGGAATTAGAGTGTGTGAGAGTGTGAATAGAAAAAGAAGAATGGGAGAGATGATGAAGAAGGAAAAAAAGAAAAAATAACAGCACAATACTTTCAGGGTAAAGATAAGGTACTTAAGAAAGCAGAGGTTTACTGTTGTTCATAGCCAGATGTTGGAGGTCTCCAAATGATTCAGTCACCTACTATTTGATGTGTGTGTGTATAAACAATTTATGTTGTTGTTGAGTGATTTTCTAGTCACATGTGATTGAATCAAATATTCTTTGTGATCTCATTTGGGATTTTCTCAGCAAAGTTACTGGGGTGGTTTGCCATTTCCTTCTCCAGCTCATTTTACAAATGTAGAAACTGAGGTAAATACGGTTAAGTGACTTGCCCAGGGTAAAATAGCTAGTAAATGTCTGGAGTCAGATTTGAACTGGTCTTCAAGTCCAGTGTTCTATCCACTCTGTCACCTAGTTGCCCAACCTATGTGACCTAGAGCAAATTAATTAACCTTTGTGGGCTTTGGTTTTCTTATGTATAAAGTGAGAGGATTGTAATAAATGGCTTCTGCAATACTTTCCAGCTCTACATTTATCATCCTGTGACTAAAAAAGCGACAACTCTTTGCACTACATAATAAGACAGCATAATAACCCCAAGAAATCCTAATCTGAGAGACTTATTAAGAGAGGCACATTGAAAAGTCTTGCTAGAGACACCATGTGCAGGGGAGCCTACCCAGAGAAATGATTGCGAATGACCAACCTTATAAGATCCCTGGGGGAGAACTGCTCACAGGCAGGTGGTGTTATTTCTTAAGAGTTGCATAATAGAAAGAATTCAGGACTTAGAATCAGATGAATCTGGTCCATGCCAAGCTCTTCCACTTCTTATCTGTGTGACCACCGGTGTCATTTCCCTCTGAGTCTTAGTTTTCCTTTCTGTAAAAGAGGAAGAAGACCTAGACAATTTTTGAAACCCCTTCCAGCTTAAAAGTTCTTATTATTTTCATTCTAAGTTCAGTTTGTTTTCATTGACCTTTAAATAACACTCTGGGTAGGGTAAGATAATGAAGTTCCCAGATTATCTAGATGAGGACAAACTAGAGATGTAAGATATATTCAAAAGTATAACCAGGTCTTGTGGGTCATGGGAGAGCTTCTGACACAAAGGTAAAATCAATTACCATTCTATATAGATGATTCTCAGATCTATTGGTATCTAAGTGGTAGAATGGGAGAGATAATGAAGAAGGAAAAAAATTGAAAATAACAGCACAATACTTTCAGGGTAAAGATAAGGTACTTAAGAAAGCAGAGGTTTACTGTTGTTCATAGCCAGATGTTGGAGGTCTCCAAATGATTCAGTCACCTACTATTTGATGTGTGTGTGTGTATAAACAATTTATGTTGTTGTTGAGTGATTTTCTAGTCACATGTGATTGAATCAAATATTCTTTGTGATCTCATTTGGGATTTTCTCAGCAAAATTACTGGGGTGGTTTGTAGGAGCTTTGGGACTATGGTCAGAAGACCTTTATTAGATGTGTAACCCTGAGCAAGTTATTTAACCTCTGTTTCTGTTTAATAAACTGTAAAATGAGGTTTATAATAACACTTCCCTCCCAGTGTTGTAGTGAAGATCAATATTCATAAAGCACTTGGCACAGTGCCTCGTCCATGGTGATTAATAGGTGATTAATAAATCGTTGTTCCCTTTCTCATTCTTCTACTTATCCAGCCCTAACCTCTCTCCTAACCACTAACTTTGTATCTCCAATTGGATATCCCCTAGACTGCCTAAAATCAACATGTCTAGAACTAAAATCACAATCTTTCCTTGAAAACTTTTTTATTACTATTCAGGGTACAACAACCTCCAAATCACCGAGGCTTACAATTTAGTTGTCATCATCAACTCTTCAATCTCTATCACCCCAATATAAAATCAATTGCTGAGTTATGTCAGTTCTACCTTCGAAACATCTCTCTTAACCCTAATCTCTTCAGATATGGACTATTACAATAGCACGCAGGCTGATCTTTCTCTCTTAAAAGTTCATTATTTCAGTTAACCCCTCAAAGTAATTTTCCTAAAATGAAGGTCTGATCATGTGTGTAGGGTCAGCCTACACATCAACATCAACGAGAGCTTGGATAAACTGATGACATCAGTGAATAAGAAAAAAAACTGAGAACAATCTGGTACCAACAAGTCAGCCCAGAGCTATTCTACCAGCTTTTGAGCTATCTTTACCTTTATAATTTTTTTCTTCAAAACCAGTTTTTTCTACAAGGTTGGCATGAATGATATACATTACATTTTAAGTCTAAACAGCATAGATTTCAAGGTTACGTAGGAGTTTGGCATGAATAACACATTTTTTCATGTAGATTACTTTTTAGTCTAAACAGCATTCAAAGGTTACCAAGACCTAATTTTATCCAAATATTATTTCAATAACATTCTTTTATTATTCAACATATTTCAAAAGGTAGGGTAAAGTGTGAATTTCTAAAACTATTGGGGTAAGTTCAATATGGTAAAGCAATGAAGTAATAAATTAAATGTCCATCCTCTGTCCTCCAGATTTCTCAGAAATCAGGAGAGATTAGAAACAGCTTCTATCATTTTGAATGCTGCTTTTGCTAAGGGTATGAAATATTAACTCATTAATTGCTAGTTTATTATAAGGTGATTAGGGGATTTCTGTATCTAGACTATAAGACTTGGAGCTTTCCTAGAGATATTGATTACAATGATTCCAGTAATAAAAAGTGTTGGTCAGAAGGGAGTCACACAGGGAGGGCTGATTGGGGTTTCCATCCTTCCTGTGGCTTATTTTTCAGGTCACAGGATCCACGCATGACTCTGTCATTCTGCATGGATTCAATGGGCCCTTGTCCTCTCTGTGGCCCTCAGCAACCATATCATCCCTTTATGCAATAAACTTCAAGGGCTCCCCATCATCTCCAAGATTAAAAAATAAAGTCTGCTGATTAGCTTTTAAAGCCTTCAAAACCTGGCCCCTTCCTTCTTTTCCAGTCTTTTTACATTTTATTCTCTTCCATGTCCTCTTTAATATAGTGACATTGTCCTCTCATTCTTTGCACAAGACATACCATCTCCTAACTTGGGCATTTTCATTAGCTATTTCCCTTGCCTAGAATTCTCAGCCTCCTCAACTCTAACTTCTGGTTTCCCAAGTTTCTTTCAGATCTCAACTAAAATCTTGCCCTCTTTCAAGAAGCCTTTCCTGAACCCTCTTCATTCTCATGCCTTCCCTTAGAGGTTATCTCCAATTTAGCCTGTGGATA
The DNA here is from genome assembly GCF_016433145.1 of Gracilinanus agilis. Lineage (NCBI taxonomy): Eukaryota > Metazoa > Chordata > Mammalia > Didelphimorphia > Didelphidae > Gracilinanus > Gracilinanus agilis. The sequence continues at coordinate 225,144,731 of NC_058132.1, forward strand.
ATCTCTTTGTAAATAGTATATATATTGTTTCCTCCATTATATTGTGAGATCCTTGAGGACAGAGCTTCTCTTTACCTTTCTTTGCATTCCTAGCACTTAGCAAAGTACCTAGCACATAGAATGCACTTAATAAATGCTTGTGCAGAATGGGTGAATGACTTGAATATAAAGAAGGAAACTATAGGTAAATTGGGTGAGCACAGAATAGTATACTTGTTAGATCTATGGGAAGGGAAAGATTTTAAAAGCCAAGCAAGAGTTAGAAAAAAATCACAAAATGTAAAATAAATAATTTTGACTACATTAAACTAAAAGGATTTGGTATAGACAAAACCAATGCTACCAAAATTAGAAGGGAAACAATAAATTGGGGGGAAATCTTTATAACAAAAAACTCAGATAAAGGTTTAATCACTCAAATATACAAGGAGCTAAATCAATTGTACAAAAAAATCAAGCCATCTCTCAATTGATAAATAGGCAAGGGACATGAATAGGCAATTCTCAGATAAAGAAATCAAAACTATCAATAAGCACATGAGAAAGTGTTCTAAATCTCTAATAATTAGAGAAATGCAAATCAAAACAACTCTGAGGTATCACCTCACACCTAGCAGATTGGCTAAAATGATAGCAGGGGAGAGTAATGAATGTTGGAGGGGATGTGGCAAAATTGGGACATTAATGCTTTGCTGGTAGAGTTGTGAACTGATCCAACCATTCTGGATGATGATTTGGAACTATGCTCAAAGAGCTTTAAAAGACTATCTGCCAGGGGCAACTGGGTAGCTCAGTGGATTGAGAGCCAGGCCTAGAGACAGGAGGTCCTAGGTTCAAATCTGACCTCAGACACTCCCCAGCTGTGTGACCCTGGGCAAGTCACTTGACCCCCATTGCCTACCCTTACCACTCTTCTGCCTTGGAACCAATACACAGTATTGACTCCAAGATGGAAGGTAAGGGTTTAAAAAAAAATTTTTTTTTAAAGACTATCTGCCTTTTGATTCAGCCATAGCACTGCTTGGATTATACCCCAAAGAGATAATAAGGAAAAAGACTTGTACAAAAATATTTATAGCCGCGCTCTTTGTGGTGGCAAAAATTGGAAAATGACAGAATTGACATGGGCATTGTACAGAGAAGGCAGGGACTCTATACCCCTTAACTCAGACAGACTGTGAACAGGGGAATTCCCTTCCCCCTTCCTGCCCTCGTGACTACCAAGGCAAAGACCATCTTCCTTGGAATTCCTTTAAGTTAAAATAGATAAAGAAATACACCTCCTCAATAACATATCTCAGACATCCATACCAACACCCCCTCCCCACAGAATACCTGAGTGTTTACCACTCTAGAATCACATCCTCATCATGAGACAGCATCAGGTCCCCACAATTGTAAAAGTATATAATCCCCAGGATTGAGGGATTCAGGGGCAGCCTCCCATGGCTGTTCCATTCATGCTGTCTTGCTGGCCATTAATCCTATCTTACTAATAAATCTTTCTTTTTACTTTTAAGCTAAGTATGGAGTCCTCTCATTCTTGAGAATGGTTTCCTTCCCGAACCCAGGGGTTCACTAATTTGCATCCCTATAACAGAATGTCCTTCAATTGGGGAATGGCTGAACAAACTGGTATCTATTGGTGATGGAATACTATTGTGCTCAAAGGAATAAAGAACTGGAGGAATTCCATGTGAACTGGAAACACCTCCAGGAATTGATGCAGACTGAAAGGAGCAGAACCAGGAGAACATTGTACACAGAAACTGATACACTGTGGTAAAATAGAATGTAATGGACTTCTGTACTTGCAGCAATGTAAGGATCCAGAGCAAAGTTGAGGGACTTATAAGAAAGAAAACTAGCCACATTCAGAGGAAGAACTGTGGGAGGAGAAACACAGAAGAAAAATAATTGCTTGAACACATGGGCTGATGGGGATATTATTAGGGATGTAGACACTAAATGATAACTCTAGTGCAACTATCAATAATATGGAATTAGGTCTTGATCAATGATACATGTAAAACCCAGTGGAATTGTGCTTTGGCTAAGGGGGGGTCAGAGGGGTTTGGGGGAGAGGGATAGAACATGAAATATGTAACTAGGAGAAAATATTCAAAATAAAAAATAAATTTAAAAAAATTTTAAAACTGTTTTTGGCCATATATTCCTATTTATTCAATATTCATTATTCAATTAATTCTGACTTAGCCAATGTATTCCACATTTATTCCTAACAGCCTAGGCCCATGATGGTGAACCTAATGTATGCATGCCAAAAAGGGCACGAAGCACCCTCTCTGTGAGCCCACTCCACACTCCAGAGTTTGTTACTAGAAAGACAGAAGGCCTCAGGGGACCTGCTCCCTTCTCCCTCTCCACCACTCTGAGGACATTTTTCCATTTCCCCCACCCCTCTACCCAGCAACCCAATGAGAGTGCTTCCTCCCTCCCCATCTGGAGTAAGGGAGGCATGGCACATAGTTTCTAAAAGGTTCACCATCACTGACCTAGGCCCTCTCCTTTGAATATGTAGACTCATTTATAATATAAATATATATAAATGTTTATGTATTTATTTTAATATGAATATACACATTTATATATTTACCTTAACAAAATATGCATTAAAAATTAAAATATAAATACATATGACTTTAATATAAATGTCAAATATCATATTTAGACATATTTAGTATTATATTACTGACATTTAAATGAATGTAGAATTTATCACAAGAGGATGTATATATATTTTAAAATAGTAATAGCTATATTAGGAGAAAAAATGTCAGAGAGAGTACTTTTTCATTCTATAGGAGGTAAATTTGCTTACTTAGAAGATAGCATGGTATAAAAGCCAGAGTGTTATATTTGGAATTAGAGAACATGCCTACATTCACTTTTCAATTTTATTACTTTATCTGTATAACCCTCAGGTAAGACACTTAACCCACTCAAGATCTCAGATATTCCATTTTTAAAATGAGAGGTTTGGATTAAATTGTCTCTACTATTTCTTTCAGCTGGAAACCCATGGTGCTTTTATACCAAATTATGTGTATTTTGTTGGAGCTAAAAAAAGATCAAAATAACTAAGCTTGAACTCCTTGCAATAACTCCAGTGCTCTCTAGGGGACCTTGTACTATAAGCTTGGAACCATTGGTCTCTAGGGTATCCATTTCTCTCAGAATATCAAGAAATTCTCAAAACAAAATTAATTTCTATTTCCTTTAGTGATAATACAAATCCAGCAGATGCCTTTGACGGCCATATGTAGAAAGGATGAGGAGAGAGAAAGTCCGTTTACTTTGGGATCAAACCAATGATAAGGGTCTTACAGCTCTTAAAAAGTGTGGGGAATGACCATGGTGGCATATAGGACAGGAAGTCATCTTGAAATGGAACACCCTTTGATCAATGACTCTTTTGAAAATCATCTCTCTCTGGCCTGCCTGATGCAGAGGGTTGGGAAATCTTGGAGGATTAAGAAAAAAAAACAAAACAAAACAACCACTTGGTGAACCATCTGCTTCATGTATGTTAGAGATTGCACCCAGTGATCCTGGTTAGAGGGGAAATGCAGGCAGCTCCCAGCTCTGCCAGGGTGGAAAAGACTTCAAAAGGCAGCTCTCTCAATTAAGGAAGCAGCTTTTCCTGGCTGGAGCTCAGAATCTCATTTCCAGCACAAGCTCTTCTGGTTAATGATAAGAAGGCACAGGATAAGAGAGCCTTGCTTGTGGCCTGAATGGCTTCCTTCCTGATGTGCAAATAAAGAAATAAATTAAATTAAAGGCTGAATGCAGGCTTCAGGATCCTGATTTGGTTTCCTCTTAAAGTAAAAACAAAGATTTCTTTACTATTTGAATCCTTTTAGATTTTCCATTCTCATACAGCCCTATAAAGGTTTGTTTTTGGTTTTATTTATTAAAATTGAAGTCTGCCTTACCATGCTTTGTGCCTGCTCCTTTTCTAGAATGAATACTGAGAGGTTCAAATCTGAAGAAAGTCCAAGGCTTCCAGACCTTCTGAGTGATCTGTTCCTATCCATTCCAGCCACTGCAGCAGAATTTAAAAGCACAGGTGAAAAAAGGGGCTCAGGATGGAAGTGCTCAGCTTGAAAATCTCCTGCTTGGGGTCTATTATTCTTAGTCCTACTTCTTCTAAACAACTACATCTGCTGAGGGGATGGGAAAGAAAACCAACAACAACAACACTGAATAATGTTTTTAGAGGATGTTCCCCTGGAGAGGCTTGGGAAAGCTTCTGGGGTTAAAAGGACAATTGATACTAGTGAGACACAGAAGGTTTAAAGTTCTTCCCCATCATCCCAAGTCATCATCTTCCCATATGCAGATGGTACTCCCAGGGGGTTGTTTCTTAATGAGACAACTGGGTAAAGTCACAAGCTCATGGGGAAAAAAAATGCCACTAAATATTCAGTTTCGTACACATTTTTCTTATCCTTTACAAGTGGTCCCCCATGTGTAGGGATGATCTGGTTCAAAGCAAGGTAGAATAGACATCTCTAGCCACTTCTCTTCCTGCCCTTCTTTTCTTAGATTTTATTTCCTACCAGGAGGGGAAGCAAGAGGTTGAAGGTAGAAGCTTGGCCACTCTATTCTCCTCAGAGAGAAGTGGGGTAGCAGCCCTGAATTATATCTATCTGCCCCTTTAAATATTATTATACTTATATGATATATGCATATATATCATATATGTTATATATTATTATTTTATATATTATAATATTATAGTCAAATGGGATGTGGTTTTTAGGTTCAAACTAAACTACTGATAACTGTTTATTAAGGGAAAGAAGTATCCTAAGCTTTATATAAAAGGCTTTGTTCCTTTCCCACCAAATGCCAGTTATACAATGAACACATCCAGGAAGGAACATAGAAATCCATTTATATAAGTCAGTGGTAAACAGAGAAAGTATACATTGGAGAATATATACTAGACAATACAGACTAAAGGAACTTTCCCACTGGGAGTGAGGTGAGTCCTAGGTTTTGCCCAAGGGGAAGTTCCCCAAAGTCTCTAGCTTAGGAAACTAGGGATGGGACCTGATGAAGACAGTCAGCTGTTATGATTATAATTGTCTCGAGACATTATCTTAATTTATAATTATTTATCAAATAATAAAAAGTGAGCCTGAGAAAGACAAGACATCAGCCTTGTGTGAATGGCCATTCTCTTAGCTGCCTCCCCCGGGAGCTGGGCTCCTAGCCCAGAGCCAGACCACAAGCCTCTTTGACTGGAGGACTCTGATCTCAGTCCAGGCAAGAGGAGGGTCTTCTGGACACAACAGAACTTTCAGAATGGCAGCACAGAGGACATATCTGCTTTTCTCTGCCTGGCTTAGTTAGTTGTTTCACTCCCCAAGAAACTTGTTTAGAGATAAACAAAGAATTTGGTTCTACCCAACTTCAGCAAGGGAGAAGAAGCAAGTTTGGAGCATTAATATTAAAATCAAACTCTTTTCTTTGCCTTTAAAATCAAAAAGGTTGTTTGGGGATGCCAAAAAGGTATAACAGATTAATATTAAATTTCCACACAACTTCTCTCCTGTTGGCTTCTTCTCAGTCTTATTCTCTCATCAGCAGCCTACAGTGGGGTTGGCATTATCCAAGTTCTCTCTCAAAGCTGGAAGCCAGATGCTCTCAGAGTGACTGTAGAGCCTAAAGAGATTGAAGAGATGGAAAAAGATTGAAGAGAGCTGATCAGACTATCACCCTCCTCTCTCATGGTCTCCTACTCTGCCCTGCCCCTCATGCAGGCTTGGGACAATTGATCTCCACCAAGGACCTTTGGGGCTAAGATTCCAAAAGAAGAGTGATGGTCTCACTTGACATTCAAGACCATGGAAAATAAAGAGAGGATAGACCAGGATACCTCACTGGCAGAACCCTAATCTATATTAGCCCACTATAGGACCAAAATCCCAATGCCTAGAACATTTCTGAGATTCTGAAGTTCATTTCAGTAGCCATTTGCTCTGTATGGACCACTGAGCCAGAAACTGGAGATCAATAAGCTACAGTCTCTTTCTTCGTGGAGTTTTTATAAATCTAGAAGCAGAAATGAGATGTGTATGCAAATCAATATAACATGACATATAAAGGGTTAAGTGCTATAAGAGAATACAAAGTGAAAGGAGGATATGGAAAGAACAAATCTTTTTTTTTTTTTTCCTGACTAGGAATCATGGAATTCTTCACAAGAAAAGGTATCTGAGTTCCGTTTTAAAATGAGTAAGATTTCAGCCGATAGAGATGATGGCGAAGGTTATTCCAGGCAGAGGAAATGAAGGTATGGAGGTGGGGAAACACAGGTGTATTTAAGAAACATAAAGCCTTCAATAGAACAGATACTTTGGGCATGAGGTTTACTTTTGAGCTTTAACACATCTGGCAAGACACCAGAATGCTCTCTCCCTACAGACCAATAGCTAGAGAGCTGGTCCCCTCTAGGAAATAAGTACTGTCTCCTGAGTAATGGCAGAAATGCAGAAGCCACATGTCTAGGAGGCAGATCTATGATGGACAGAAATTCTGGGAGCTGAGTAACTGGAGGTGCATTAATGTAGGTAGACAGTAGGTCCTCCGAAGGTGAACTCTAAGAATGCAGAGAGCAAAAAGTGATAGGAAGAAGCAAACACCAATCTACCTCTTCCTGCTAAAATGAGTATCATGACTGACAGAAATTATGAATCCCCGGGGAAAGAGCTGCCTAATGTGGTAGGGGAAAATGGGTAAGGATTTTGACTTTTAGGAGCTTGGGTGTTAGTCCTATCTGGTTCCATTATTTTGTAAATAAAATAGGAGGCAGCTGGGTAGCTCCATGAATTGAGAACCAGGCCTAGAGATGAGAAGTCCTAGGTTCAAAATGTGGCCTCAGACACTTCCTAGCTGTGTGACCCTGGGCAAGTCACTTGACTCCCTTTGCCTAGTCCTTGCCAGTCCTCTGCCTTGGAACCAATACATAGTATTGATTCTAAGACAGAAGGTAAGTGTTTAAATACACACACACACACACACACACACACACATATATATATACACACACACACATACATTATCCTTTATGACCATATGTTTCAGCTGGGAAAGGAATTTCAACATCATCTAGTCCAACTGCCACATTTTACAGATGAGGAAATTGAGGGATTAAGACATTTTCCCAGGGGGCAGTTAGGTGGCTCAGTCGATTGAGAGCCTAGAGATGGGAAGTCCTAGGTTCAAATCTGGATTCAGACACTTCCTAGCCGTGTGACCCTGGGCAAGTCACTTGACCCCCCACTGCCTAAGCCCTTAAAGATCTAGGCAACCAGAGGGTCTTAGAGCTAGAAGAGACCTTAGAGATGACTAGGATGGCGACATAATAATAGTAGATAGAGAACAGAGTCTGGAGTCAGGAAAACTCATCATCCTTAGTTCAAGCCTTTACCACTCTTCTGTCTTGGCACCAATACACAGTATTGATTCTAAGGCGGAAGGTAAGGATTTTGTAAAAAATACATATTAAAAAATAGAATAAAATACATTGTGTTTTGAGCCTTGTGAGCTATAAATGCTTATCAGAAGTGCAAGAAGCTACCTTTAAGGAGATATCAGATACTGATAAGTTCTCTGATTCTACTCCAGTAAGAGCAATGAGTCATGGAAGTAGGGGGTCTTCAAAGTGTGGTCACTCCCTTTAAAAGGAGGGAGCATCAGACATAAGGATTTTGTAAAATTAGGAATCTACCAGAAAATCTAGCTGTATGGCCACCATGCTTATATGCTCTAGCCAAACTGGACCACTGCTCACCTTTCCTCATTGTTTTCTGCTATCTCCTATAACTACCCTCAATTCACAGCAGTAGTGAATTATTACTGGTCTCTGTTTTCTTTGGCAACACCTCCTAAAGACTGGTACTGCTATTCCTCATAAATTTGCCGACTGTAGCTCAATTTCTTGGTTGGTTTTTTAAGTCAACCTATCCCTAGAAGACAATATCTTTCACCTTCCATAGGGAACCAGCTCTCCAGAGGCCAGAGCCTGTTTCCTTTGAGATTCTTGGCCAAATAATTTCAAACTAGCCTTGGGCTGTTTTGCACAAGATCTCCAAGGGAGAGAAAGATTGGTGTGGCTAGGACTAGAACCTATATTTAAAGAAGAGAAGGATTAGATTTTTTTTTTTTTGGTAGTGCTTCCTACATCTGTGAAGAAAAAATAAAGTACATTTTTAGTGTGGACTTGCTAAAAGAATAATAATGTCTTTTGTCAGCCCAGGTGTACCAGTTTTTAATTTAGAAAACAATCTCGTAAGAATAAATGCATAAAGGAGAGTAATTAGTTTGAAAGGAGGTTAAAAAAAAAAACCTTGGAGGAAGGTTATTAAGATTCTGGACTAAAGAATTTGGAATTTATTCTCTAAGGTAGTAGATGGCCAATAAAAGTTTGAAGCAAGGAACTAATAGTATCAAAATTGCACATTATGGAGATTACACTAGCAGTGATATGAAGGATGAATTAGAGAGACTAGAGACAGAGAAACCAGTTATTGCCACAGTTCAGTCAAGAAGTAATGAGTTCTTGGACTAAGGTAATGATAGTGGCAATGGAAAGGAGGGAAAAGAGTAGAGAGATTCATTATTAAATATGTGACACTTAAAGATCTAGGGGACAAGGCTTAGGATTAGAAGAGACCTTAGAGATGACTGGGGCAGCTAGACAATAATAATATAGAGAACAGAGTCTGGAGTCAGGAAAACTCATCTTCCTCAGTTCAAATCTGGTCTCAGATACTTACTAGCTATGTGATCCTAAGCAGGTCACTTAATCCTGTTTGCCTTGGTTTATTGTTGTTGTTCAGTCATTTTTCAGTCCTATTCAATTCTTTGTGATCCTATTTGGCGTTTTCTTGACAGCTCATTTTATAGATGAAGAAACTGAGGCAAATATAATGACTTGCCATGGGGCACACAGCTAATAAGTATCTGAGACCAGACTTGAACTCAGGAAGATGTGTTTTCCTGAATCTAGACTTGGCATTCTATCCACTGAATCACCTAGTTCCCTGGTTGCCTCAATTTCTTCATCTATAAAATGAGCTAGAAAAAGAAATGACAAACTATTCCAGTATCTCTGCCAAGAAAATCCCAAATGGTTCTAAATCACTACAGGTTAGAGAAATGCAAATCAAAATAATGATGTGATATCACCTCACACCTAGCAGATTGAATAAAATGATAAAAGGAAAAAATGACAAACACCAGGAAAAATATGGGAAAATGGGGACACTAATACACTCTTGGAACTGTGAACTGATCCAAACATTTTGGAGAGCAATTTGGAATTATGCCCAGAGAGTTATAAAACATATCTATATCTCTATATATGTATATATATATATACATATAAACACAAATCTGTGTTTATATGTATATGTACATATATAGATATAGATATATCTTTAGATTCAGCAGTACCACTATTTAATCTGTTTCCCAAAGAGATCAGGAGAAAAGAAAAAGAACCTGTATATTCCAAAATTATTTATAGTAGTTCTCTTCATGGTGGCAAAGAACTAGAAATCATGGACATGTCCATCAATTTGGAGTACTGGCTGAACAAAATGTGATATATGATTGTGACAGAATATTGCTGCACTATAAGAAACAATAAGCAGGTTCCTTTTAAAAAAAAAAAAAAACCTTGGAAAGACCTACATGAAATTGTGAGGAGCAAAACAAGTAGAACCAAGAGAGCATTATATAAAACAACAGTTAATATTTGAAGAATAACTTGTGAATGTTCACCTCCAGAGAAAGAACTGATCAACAGAAACACAACATAATTTATATATACATTTTTTTTTGGTCAGGTGATATCTTCTATGGTGGGAGTGTGGGGAGGGAAAGGGTGAGATACTGGGGTGGGGTTAAAAGTATAAAAATTAATAATAAATAAAGTAAAAAGCCCTCAAAAAAGAAAGAAAAAGGTGGCAGCTCTGTGGCTCAGGGGATTAAGAAAGGAAGGAAGGAAAGAAGGAAGGAAGAAAGGAAGGAAGGAAGGAAGGAAGGAAGGA
>NC_058132.1:225155115-225166582 GCF_016433145.1 Gracilinanus agilis
AGGAAGGAAGGAAGGAAGGAAGGAAGGAAGGAAGGAAGGAAGGAAGGAAGGAAGGAAGGAAGGAAGGAAGGAAGGAAGGAAGGAAGAGAAACTGAGACAGAGACAGAGAGAGAACACCAAATGGGGTTATAAGGAGGCAGGCATGATTGAATAACAACAGTTTAATCCCAATTATTTAACAGATGAAGAAACAATCACTGAATTGATTAAACACCCACAGTGTGTCACTGTGCTAATCACTAGCTATACAAATAAGGGGTGGGAGAAGCCCTCAAAAAGCTCACCATCTAATGGGGCAGACAATACACAAAAAACGCTCTCAGAAGATAACCTTCTAGGACAGGGACTCTGGCTTAAAATCAGGGACCTTCAGGGGTGGGTGGGTAGTTTCCAGGACATATGAAGAGCTGGCTGGTCTGGGAATTTTAAATGAAGGCTTCCTGAGGAATTCTTGTCCCCCTAAAAGAGTCAGAGTGTACAGAGGGTACAAATAAGATATCACGTGAGTACCAAAGCCTATGCGATCTTGAAGGATAAGTGTGCTGGGGATGAGGTTTCCTAGGGTCATGATCATGGAATCCAATCCAAGGAGTTCAGCTGGTAGAAAATTAAATAGGTCTAGAAAGAACAAGTAATAAGCCCAAGGTTCCCACATAGGTTCAAATGCAAAACCTCTAAAATTCAAATTCAGTACTTTTGCAGTTCTAGAAATGTGAAATATATATATATATATATGTACATATATATATATATATTTTCCTTATAAAATATGTCATCAGTTTAATGACTGAATCTTAGACAGGGCTGTTCTTGCTGATAGGCAGTGGAAGGTTACTAGTCATACATTGAGTTCAGGGCTCTTTAGCATTTTTAATTATTGTCTTAGATGAAGATAGAAATGATGTCATGCTTATCAAATGTGACCAGGACCCAGTGCTGGGAGGGACAGCAAATAGCCTGAGTGACAAAACAAGATTCATAAAAATTTTCACAGGATAGAATGATTTAACAAAATTAAGAAGATGAAATTTTAGAAATGAAAGTGTAAAGTTCTTATGTTAAAAAAAAAAACAATTGGGCATACACAGGATCTAATCAACCTAGTTTAACAGTGGTTCATGTGACAAAGAGTTTATGTTGACTCCAATTAAGTTCAGTATAAGCCAACAGTGTGACTGACTGCCAAAAACCTAACGTAATCTTTGACCACATTAATAGAAGGCTGTTATTTAGGTTAAAAGAGGAGATTTAGATTAAAATTCCATTTTCTGTGCTCTGGTCAGGCATCTGGAGCTGCATGGTCAGATCTAAATGCATTTATAATATTTTAAAGGGATATTGACAAACTAGAGAAAGGAATAATTCAGAGAAGAAAAATAATGATGGTAAAGTACCTGGAAATTATGTCATCATATCATAGGATTGTAAAATCTCTGAGTTATGAAATGAGGAATTTAGAGACTCAAAAGCCAGGCCAGCTTGCTCAAGGGTCATGTAGGTAAGATGTGGTAGAACACTGATTTGAAAGTGTCTACAGTATGATAAGAAGCAACTTGGTAGAGAGGATAGTGAATTGGCCTCAAACCCAGGAAGTCAGTCAAATTTATTAAGCACCTACTATGTGCCAGGCACTGTGCTAAGCACTGGGGAATACTAAATGAGACAAAAGGCAGTCCCTGTCCTCAAAGAGCTTACAATCTAATGGGGTAGACAATAAACACAAATGTACAAACAAACTATAAAAAGCATAAACAAGAAATAGGGGAATGAAGGCACTACAGTTAAGAGAAGGTAGAAAAGGCTTCCTGTTAAAGATGAAGTTTTAGTTGAAAGTTGAAGACAAAGATAAAGAGGGAAAGCATCTCAGACATGGGGAAAAGCCAGAGAAAACACTTGGAGTCAAGACATTAAAAAAAAAAAAAAAAAAAAAAAAACTTGTCTGTGGAAGAGTCAGGATGAGGGTCACTAAATCAAAGCTACCAGAGATAGAGAATAAAATGTAAGAATACTAAGAAGCTGGGAAGGGGCTAGGTTATGAAAGATTTTATATTTGATCCTGGAAGCAATAGGGAACTACTGGTCAGATGTATGCTTTAGAAAAATCACTTTAGCAACTGAATGAAGTATGAATTGGAATGAGGAGAGACTTGAGAGACACATCAGCAGCCTAATGCAATAGTCCAAGTGTGAGGTGATGAAGGTCTGCACCAGGGTGGTATCAGAGTAGTGTCAAAGCATACTCCAGAGATGTTGCAAAGATGACATCAACAAGCTTCATGGAAGGATTGGATGTAGGGAGTGAGAGATCAAAAAGAATCCAAGATGACTCCTAGGTTTTGAGCTAGAGGGACTGAGAGGATGGTGTTGTCCTCTACAGAATTAGGGAAGGTAGGAGGAGAGTGGGTTAAGATCATGAGTTCTGTTTTCAAATGTTAAGTTTAAGATGTCTACTGGACATCCAGTTTGAGATCTCTGAGAGGCAGTTGAAGATATAAGATTAGAGGTCAGCAGAAAGTTTGAGGTAGGATATCTAGATTTGAGAATTGTCAGCATAGAAATAGTCATTAAATCCATGGGAACTGAGATCACTAAGTGAGATAGTATAGAGAGAATTAAGAAGAGGTCCCAGGACAGAGCCCTGAGGGATACTTCTGGTTACTTTGAGAAAGATCGTGTTCTGGATGAAGGTCCAGCAAAGGAAGCTGAGAAGGAGAGGTGAGATAGGTAGGAGAGAGTGGTGTTCTAAAATCCCTAGAAAGAAGAGAGTATCAAGGAGAGAGTAATCAAGAGTGTCAAAGACTTCAGAGGTTAAGAAGAATGAAGACAGAGAAAAGGCAAATAGATTCAGCTCCCACTTCCAATATATACAGTTAGTTCTCCGAAAACTCAATATATGTGTCCCTAAAAAATCACTTTATTACACAGAACCACACAATAAAGAGCACAGGGCTTATGGAAAAATGATTGGAATTATGGAAAAAAGAACCATAAATGATTCTCTTATTTTTGTGTATTATCTCTGATGGTCCTTTATATCTATCTAGTGCTCAGGAGATATCACATGTTCCCTTGTTTCATTATTTCTATCTTTTCTTCAATATTTAAAACTTTCTTTTTGCCACTGCATGGCATTTTGGAAGTTGGACGCTCAGACGTATTTGAAATTTGGAATGAGAGTTTTAATATATAGAAAAGTTCACAAATGAGAAAGAAAAACAAAATACACCTTTGTAGGATAATACATGTAGCAAACCAAGGTAGATAACAAATGTTTAAAGTGTGTGCGTGCAGATGCACACATGTACAATTTTTGCATTCCTAGATGACTCAATTCTTTTGGATGTAGTTTTCTGTGTTCACCTAGTTTTTCTTATGATTGAAATTGCACATAAGCAAAAACAAAACCTATGTTATGGTCAAATTATTCCTTAATACATCAATCATGTTGGAACAAATTTCCATTTTCAAAACATGTGTTAGGCGCAGAATTTGCTGTACTAACTTTGTGATCCCTGGGCAAGCCATTTAAACTCTCAATGCCTTAGGCAACTGTCAAAGATGATGAATTGCAGAGAAGGTGTCAACCTGCATTAATAGAGAGGATTTTCTCCTCTGGAAGCTCCTTATAACAGTAAAATCACTGGTCTAGTGCCCGTCACTTTATCTACTATATGTCAGACACTATACTAATGTAAGGATGGGATTTGCGCAAGAGGGATGGGACCAAAGGAGCCAGAGAAGGCAGTTGCTGACAGTTGCTGACAGTTGAGACCAGAGAGGATTCTGGGGATTTCTCTGAGGAAGAGAGGAGAGGAGAGGTCTTCCAGTGGAGGAATGAGAAGAGGGAGGAGGAGGACAACCCAGCTCAGATCCAATCTCCGACCATGGAGATGGTAATTAAACTGGGGAAAGTTGATGGGATCACCATGGAAGTAGTACCCAGGGAAAAGAGAACAGAAGACCCAGGAAATAAGCTTTGGGAGACATCCTAAGGTATGCTGGTCATTATTCTCTTTTCCCTGGGTACTATCTTCCCTGGTGATCCCATCAACTTTCCCCAGTTTAATTATCATCTTCATGCAGAGAACTCACAAATCTATATATATAACCCTAACTCCTCTTCTGAGCCACAGTTGCACCTAGCTAGTTGCCTTTCAATATCTCATATTGGATAAGTTATAAATATTTTAAACTTTACTTATCCAAAAAGAACTTTTTCCTTTCGAATCTCCCTTCTTTTGAATTTTCCTTTTACTGTTAAGGGCACCATTTTCCTCTAGTTATCTGGGCTCATAGTCTCAGTATAATTTCTGACACCTCACTCTCATTTACCCCACACATTGAATCCGTGGCCAAATCTAGCTGCCCCACACTAAGAATTCAAGGAAAGCATAAATATTTCCTTTTTTTCAGGAATTATTTCAAACTGTCCAGTTATCTCCATGACTAAGAAACAGCATGGGGGTAGCTAGGTAGCTCAGTGGATATATACCCAGGCCTGAAGATGGAAAGTCTTGGCTTCAAATTAGGCTTTAAATACTCCCTAGCTGTGTGACTGTTGGCAAGTCACTTAACTCTCATTACCTAACCCTTGCTCCTCTTCTGCCTTGGAATTGATACTCAGTATCAATTCTAAGACTTAAAGTAAGGGTTTTTAAAAAGAAAGAGATAATATTGCATAGTGCATAAAACACTAGATTTGGAGTTGAGAAGACCTGGGTTATAACCCTGCCTCATGTACTTACTATATGACCTTGGATAAATCACTTCACCTAACTGCCTCAGTTTCCTTCTCTATAAAATTAAGGAATTAAACTCATTGTCCTCTACGGTCCTTTTTGCTTCTAAATCTATGATCCTGTAAATTTTCTCCATGGTCCAAGTTCAGCTCATGCAAATTCTGTGGCAACTTGCCTGAAAAATCATTTTAATTCTCTCCTGTAAACATGGCAGACATCACACATTGCCCTTACACAATCTTCTTTGCACCTTAAAATTGCGTTACAGGCTTTCAGAATATTATTACTGAAAAGCCAAAGATGCACTTGACAGATTGAAAAGACTATGTTATAAAGCAAGAGTTACAAATGAAATAGCACCTGCTTGAATTACAGGAAAACATAGCCAGAATAATGAGAAGCAATATATTTCTTCACCAAGTACAAGAAGATTAATTCTCCCAGCATTTCATGGTGCTTGCCTGGGTAAATTATCCATTGTTCTGGTTAAGTTAGCCAAGAGCAAGCTTAGCAGTCAACCTTCATTGTCCTAGGACAATTCTCTTTCTTCACATCAGAGCTCTACGTTAACAGTTTCTGCATGACCTCTGAGCAATTTTAACAACCAAATATTCTCCTCTATTCTTGGAAGCATTCCGCATCAGTATTTTTTCAGTATTAACTGAGACTATTTTCATTCTTTCATTTCCTATTAGGACTTTTTGTGAGAGAGAGAGACAGACAGACAGAAACAGAAACAGAGACAGATGGGAAGAGAAAGGAAAGGAAGCCAAGAGGAGTCAGATAAAGCACTTTCTAAACATTTCATATGTACTGGGACTGTGCTAAGCTCTGGAAATTCAATACAAATAAGAAAGTAAGACTGACCCTGCCCCAAAGGAGCTTACATTCTAATAGAGACCATACATCAGAGGGAGCTGAAGAGCATTGACCCAAAGAGGGGAGATGGTCAAAGGTGCCTATAAAAGTCGAGGGAATGGAACTGAAACTTAAGTGAGCTATAACTAGCCTGGACATTTCCTCAAATGGAAGTTCTGAAGAGGAAATCACCAGTGGGAGGATCAGGCCAACCTCAGGACAGAGGCATCTCTGGGGTGTGAAAGCAGCTGAAACAGAGATTGAAAAGTCCAGAAGTCAGAAGTGGAGTCAGAAATGAAGTGAGTAGTGGCTGGTCCAGACATTTCCTCAAATGAAGATGTCAGTCAAGAATTCCTAAATGAGAAGATGGGGCAGGATATTATTAGTAGGTTTCTGCATGACCTCTGAGCAATTTTAACAACCAAATATTCCTCCATGATCACAACCCTGACTTTGTAGTCATCAAAGGTAAAACGGAAAAGTGCCAAGAGTCTAACTATTGATCCCTTTAAGGAGCAAGACAGGATGAGACCAGCAAGTACCAGCCTCTTTTTAAGAGGAATCTATACCAAAGAATTCATCAGGCAGGCAGGCTTCTAAAAGCTGCCTTGACCTCTTGATCCTAATCTATTCCTCTGGCATTTTGACCCCTGCTTGATCTTGGCTCCATCTCCTCTTGACCTCTCGCCTGACTTGCCCAATCAGTCATTCTGATCTGTTTTTTGTCATCTTTGTTTCAGCTGTCATTCGTGCCTGACCTTCTCAGTAACAATTTTCAGTTTTGACTTTGTCTTGGTGTTCTGATTTCTGCTTCATCTCTGTTCCTAGTTCTATAGTTCGAGATCTTTCCTTCCAATTAGGCAGTCTATCCTTTGTCAAATCTAGATAATGCCTCAGAATATTAGCTTTTAACTTCATGCCAGTCTGGGGGAACATAACCCAAAGAGTCATAATTCTCAAGAAAGCTAACCAGTAGTGGTAGTATGTTAATGGGGCTCGTGTGTGTGCGCTCGACAAATTTTTATGAAGTACATACTCTATATGAACCTGGGCAGATCACTTGGTCTCAGTTTCTTCATCTGTAAAATAAAGAGTTTGAAACCGATAGCCTCTAAGACCCCTTCCAGCTCTAAGTCTATGATATTATGTGCACAACCTAGTACCAATATTGAATAATTGTGACTAAAATTGAATTTCTTTGAAATTAGATATTTCAAAAAGAAATTTAACAACCAAATATACATATCTATGCATGGGTGGATTCCAAACTGCTTAGCTTTCAGCATCACTCAAACCTTGGAAAGAGACACATCATCCCCTTGAAGAAGTTTATAAATCTAAGTAAGGCAAGACATGCACATATGAAAAGTTAAATAGCAATCCAAGAGCTAAATAGTAACTGAAGGCAAGAATATGTGAAGCATCAGAAGGCAACATGTGATTAAGAGCCAAATGAGTAACAAATAATAACCTTTATGAGTGCACAGAAGAGAGAGATCACTATGAGGTAGAGTGGTCAGGGAAGGATATAAAGAGGACTGAATTGGCTTTTAAAGAATGAACAGCTAGGTGGCAGTGGATAGAGTGCTGGCCTGACATCAGGAAGACTCACCTTCCTAAGTTCAAACCCAACTTCAGATACTTACTAGCCGTGGTGACCTTGGGCAAGTCATTTAGCACCATTTGCCTCAGTTTAAAAAAAAAAAAGTAATCGTGTCAAGAAAACCCCAAAAGGGGTCACAAAGAGTCTGACATGACTGAAAAAATGACACAACAATAGAAATTGGATAGAGGGAAAGAATGAGAGAGTATTCCAGGGCAGGATTGAGAAGGGAAGAAGAGTATAAGCATTTATTAAGCACTTACTAAAAGTGAGAATAGTGTGAATATACATCTTCAGCCTGATAAGCAAAACAGATGTATGCTTCCTAAAAAAAAAGTTCTCCGTAGAATCTCCCAGTTGGAAAGGCCTTCAAAGGTCACTAATTACATGTTCTTGATGAGAATCTTCGTTACCATCCAGAATTTACCCAAAGACGTCTCTAGTGAAAAAAAGAATCAACTAGCTTCCAAGTGAGCCCATTCTAATTTTGAGTAGCTCTAAATGTTAAGTTTTTCTTCATATCAAACCAAAATGTCTTTTGGCAACCTCTGCACATTTCTCTTAGTTCTTCCCTTTAAGGCCAAATAGAAGAATTTTTTAAAAAGTTTTATAAATAAGTTTTGTTTTTCCATTACAAACATTTATAGGTGACTCCATTTCATGAGAGATCTCTCACAACACAGTAAAACAATTAAGTAAAACTAATAATTAAGTGACGTCATCTAAAAGGGAATGCAACATTCTATATCTATTGCACCCTCTCATTCCCCTCTGTCTTAAAAATAAATAAATGACAGGCATCTTTTCTCTCTCTCCCACTCTCCATCCCAGGATCAAATGCTCAAAGGCAGCTAACCCTTCTCTTCTCCAGACTAAATATCCTGGTTCTTTAATCATTTCTAAGAACAACAGCAGCAGTAACAATAGCTACCATTTAAATAATATCTACAAAATGCCAGGCACTGTGCTAAGTGATTTATGAATATTTGATCCTCACAACAATCCTGAGATGTACATAGTGGCTATCATGACCCCACTTTTACAGTTGTGGAAATTGAGGCAAACAGGTTAAATGATTTGCCCAGAGTCACATAGTTAATGAGTGTCTTGAGGACAAATCTGAACCCAACTCTTCCAGACTCCAGGTCCAGTGCTACCTAGCTGTCTCATATGACATGGCATTGGAGCCCTTCAACATCAGATCATCTCTAGATCTCTCCAACTTATTTACTTCTTCCCCTAAAATGTGGCAAATAAAATTGAATTCAGCACTTAGGTGTGCTCTGTTCAGGACAGAGTATGATCACCCAATTGATATCCTTGTGGCTATTATTTATTGAACCCTACGAAATATACTTTCCTTCCTCAATTATTGCCTACTTCACAGTCATTTCCTTTTCGGAGTCTGACATAGTGATGCTCCCTCAAATAGCCTAACTTCTCAGTTGTTCCATTTACTTAATTCTCACGATTTCCCTACTCTGCTCCTTCTCAGCCATTCACAAAAATGCACATACTCTCTTAATCTGGTCATCCATAATTTTTACCCTTCCATGTTCATGGACTTTGAAATTCCTTTATGGTAGGGCCACTTCGTTCTGTATTCTTTTTATTTCTTAATATAGCCTAATACTATCCTACTATGGGTTGTTTTTTTTTTTTGTTTTTTTTTTTGGCAGGGGGAGGAATGGCAGGGTATAGCTTAACATTGACTCATATTGACCTTGTAGTCCACTAAAACCCCTGGATCTTTTTCACAAAAACAACTATCAAACCATGTATTCCCCCCATCTAGCTTATGTGAAATTGCGTTTTTGAAGGCAAGTATAGCACTAATACCTATGGATATTAAACTACTTTCTATTAGATTTAGTCCAAATGTTCTAGCCCATTGGGATCTTTTGAGATTCTCACTTTGTCATCCCACAAGTTAGCTACCCCTATTAGTACGGTCTCTTCTGCTAGTTTAATAGGCACACTTTATTCAAGTAATTGACAAAAATGTGGTCCAGCATCGATCCCAGGGACATTTCTGTAGAGGCAGCCCTATAAATTGATATTGACACTGTTAATGATGATCTTTGGATCTGCTCATTCAACTAATTCCAAATCTACCTGATTGAATATGATATATTACAAATGATTCTAGAATCAGGGGACCTGGATTCAAATCCTACATTTAACACTTATTGTCTCTGTGACCTTGGGCACATTACTTAATAATCTTGAGTCTCATCTACTTGAAGTAGATGCTAAGACTAAAATCCTCTGGGGACTGTATCTTAATTTATAGTTATTTATTAAATAATAAAAAGTGAGTCAGGGAAAGAAAAGACACCAGTCACATGTAGCTAGCTGTGTCACTTGCCCACTGATGCTCTTCTCGCTGTAATTCCAGTGCAAAAGAAGACCTTCTGTCCCTGGACCTGAAACATATCTTCCATGACGTCACTATTCTAAGTCTCTCTGATTTGCTGGACTTGACCTCACTCCAGGTCAGAGGTCAGTCTTCTGAAGTCACATGGGATAAGAGGCAAGGGTCTTCCAAAGGTCTGGGAGCCACTGGGCTTCTGTGTCCTCCTTACATAGATAAGCTTCAGGCCTTGTTCTTAATTCAGTCAAAGGGTGGAGCTGAACCCAAACACAATTCACTAGAGAATGGGCTGTTTTCAAATTCAATATGAAACTTTCCTTTTAAAAAAGAAGAGATACAGATTAGTATAAAATTCTCATATAGATAATAATAATAATAGTAGTTAATATTTACCCAAAACACTTAAAGATTTACAAACCGCCTTGCCTCTATTATCTCATTTTATTTTCACAACAATCCTGGGAGATAGATGTTTTTCTTCTTCTCATAGGTTAGTATACTCCCACCCTTTCCTTCCACCCTCTCATACTCTCTCCATCCCAGTGAATCTAAAGCCTTGGCTGCTAAGGAACAAATCCTCTTTCCACACTCTCCCTACTTCTCATTTCCCTCTTACTCCCAATCCTTTTTTTTTTTTAATGTTATTTAAGTGATTAAGAAAATTTTCCCCTGGTTACATGAATCATGTTCTTTCTCTCCCCTCCACCCACCCCCTCCCATAGCCAATGCACACTTCCACTGGGTTTTACTTGTGTCATTGATCAGGACCTATTTCCATATTATTGATATTTGCACTAGACTTATTCCCAGTTCTAACTTACTAATGACCCACTTCAGATCTACCCACACTTTCCATCCCACCTGGGCGGTCTTTCTAGGACTGGCTGCCTGTTCATTCATCACAAGAACTTCTTGTCATGATTGGGTCATTGGAATGCTTCAGGCTCCCTATTGCTACTTTGTGATTCCCCTTCTCCCAACAATCATTCAGCAGCCTCTCCTCCTATGAGATTCATATTATTGAAATTTATCACCCAATTCAAATCCTGATGGCTGTTATCTATTGAAACCTAGGAAATTCACTTTCCATCTTCAATTAGCTCAGTCTTTGGCTCCTGCTTTTGTATTAGGAGACTTCAACGTATATATTGATACTCCCTCAAATACCCCAACTTCTCAGTTGCTCAAACTATTTAATTTCCATGATTCTAACACTTACCTCCTCCTCAGCTATACATAGAAACAGTCACAGCCTCTTGATCTTGCCATCATCCACAATTATTGTATTTCAATGTTCATGGACTTAGAAAGTCCTTTATTGAGTATTATCTTTTATCATTCCATCTTTCTTTCTGCCTTGCAATTCCTAACTCCCTTCTTTAACCTCACTATGATCACTCATTCATTCCCAATCCCTATCTAGGAGGCTTCATTCTTCAAGCTCCTGGGGAACCATTTCCACTCTGCATTTCTACATTCAAACCACTCGTTCACTTATCCTATCACCAATCATGCCTTCCAAATCTCAGACCTTGGAGTACTCCCACTGTCTCTTGCTTTCACTCCTTTGCATATGCTGCTGAATGAAGCTGAAGAAAGTCATGAAACCCTACTGCCTAGGATCACTACAAATTTATGCAATATAATCTTTTTTTTTTTTTTTTTTTTTTTTTATCCTGGGACTCCATTCTAGGAGCATAGGGCCACAACCAGTAGGCAATGGGACACACAGTCGCTCAGGGTCACCCAGCTGGGAAGTGTCTGATCCCGG
This sequence comes from Gracilinanus agilis, assembly GCF_016433145.1. Taxonomy (NCBI): domain Eukaryota; kingdom Metazoa; phylum Chordata; class Mammalia; order Didelphimorphia; family Didelphidae; genus Gracilinanus; species Gracilinanus agilis. The sequence goes on from NC_058132.1 coordinate 225,166,461, forward strand.
ACTTGAACCTAGGACCTTTCATCTCTAGGACTGGCTCTCAATCCACTGAGCTAGCCCAGCTGCCCCTACTTTAGGTTGCAGTTTCTTTAGCAGATGTAGTTTTTACAGGGTGGGGTTGCTAG
>NC_058132.1:225166954-225202296 GCF_016433145.1 Gracilinanus agilis
ATATATATATATTTATTATTATAATATTATAATATATTAATATAATCTTAACTGGACCTTAATTGCATTAAGGTGATTCCTTTCCATTTCCCTCATCAAGTCACTCTTCCATTCGCCCCAGCAGCTCTTCTATGTTTTTATTCTTCTTTTACTTTCTTTTTATTTTTGAATTTATTTTTGAATCATCTATTAATGACCAAATCTAATGACCTTTTCTCAGTCCTCATGCTTTTTTGACCCCTCTGAAGCCTTTAACACTATCAGTCACCCTCCTGCCCTAGATACTTTGTCCTTCCTAGGTTTTTATATTTCTATTTCCTTGTTCTCATCTTACCTGTCTGATCACTCTTCAGTCTCCTTTTCTACATCTTCATCCCAGTCATGACCCTTAGCCATGAGTGCCCCACCCCCAAACTCTATTAAAAGCTCCCTCTTCTTTCCTCCTCTCCTTATCACATCACTCAGAAATCTTCTCCCACTTTCCCTTCCTTCACCCCTATTCTGAGCCCTCTTCTCTTTTCCTTCTATACTCTCTTGGTGATCTATTCAGCTTCCATGGGTTCGGTCATCTCTCTACAGATGGCTATCAGATTTAACCAGCCCTAACCTCTCTCCAAAATTCTAGTCTCATATTACCAACTACTTTTTGGACATCTCAAACTGGAAGGCTCATAGGCATCTTAAATTCAACATACCCAATATCTTTTCCTGCAAAACCTCCCCTCTTCTGAACTTTCTTATTCCCCTTGAGGTAATCACCATCCTCCCAGCCACCCAGGCTTGCCACCTCCCTGTCATCTCTGAATTCTTTCTTGAAGTCACTAAACATGGCCAAGTTGCCAAGTCTTGCCATATCTATCTACCTTTACAGCATTTCTTGTGCACATCCTCTTTCTACTTCCTTGACACAGCCCATATAACCTTATGGCTGAACTCTTACAATAGTCTTATAACAGTAGCTCCCCTTGCCTCAGGATTTTCCCCACTCTAATCCATCATCCATTCAGCTGCCAAAAATATTTTCCTAAAACTCAGGTCTAGACACGTCCCCCTCCCTTCCCCTTCCCACGTTTAATAAGCTCTATTACCTCCCTATTAACTGCTAAGTTAAATATTAAATCCTCTTTGGCCCTTAAAGCCCTTCACAATTATTCCTCTGTCTTTCCACTCTTATATTTATTCCCTTCCATGTATTATAAAATCAAGTATTCTTTAAGGTCTGCCTTCTTGCTATCTCTGATACTGTATTTCCTGACTCCTTACCTTTTCAAATACTCTCCCTTTTTTCATCTGACTCCTCATTTCCCCGAGGAGTTACCTTCAATCTTACTTTCTCCAGGATGCCCTTAATTTTGTGCTAGCTCGCTTTTTCCATCTGCGATTACTTTTAGCCATTCTGTATATAACCTATATGAAGTTATTTGCATGCTGTCTCCCCCATTAGAAAGGGGATTCCTCTTTTAGGAGGACTGTCTTTGAGGAGGACCTATTTCTTTGATCCTATGATCACATTCTCATCTTTTCATTGAATATCATAAGAGATTTTGCCAAATTCCTTCTGAACTCTAGGTTAAGCGATATTTATAGTTCAATGAGTGTTTAACTTGATGTTTCCATATAAACTATGTTGGCTATTTTTGATCACTACTTCCTATTCTAGACATTCACTAACTATCCCTTTAACAATATGTTAGCATTTCCCCCAGGAGTCAAAGAGCTCGCTAGTCTATAGAATGCAGACTTTTTTTTAAAATTACAATTGGGACATTTACTACAAGTCTGTCCTCTCCCATTCTCCACAATCTTTCAAAGATTCCTGACAGTGGTTCTGTGATCACAGTAGGATATAATTTGTCTAGTTCTGATGACATGATCACATTGAAAACAGTTAAAAGTTTTCCTATTATCTCCTCATTTATCTTCAGTTTAAACTTTCTATTAGTCATTTTTGTTCAGCCCTTTCTAATTTAAAAATCATTCTTTTTGGCAGAGGAAATAAGCAAAATAAATAATTCTGCCATCTCTCTGTTCTTTGTTATCATGATTCCATCCACCCTGACCATCCTCTTTGATCTTCTTCTTCCTAATATTGCTTAAACAAAACCCAGACCCTTTGTTGTCCTTTAGCATTCCTCCACAGCCTTGTTACCAGACTTAGAAATTCAGCTTAGAAATTACCCTAAAGGTTAAAAAACTTATCCCTGAAACACACTACTACATTTTTATGTTTATCAAAAAAGAAATATTTTTCCTCGGAGAGTGGCCCAGAAGCTAGCAAGGATCCTGGTTTCCCATGATTCTTGGGGCTTGATTCTTAATAGTCAATTTCTTTTCCTTTGACTTGATTAAGCTAGATTTTCTAAAAAAAAAAAAAAATTTAACTTGGGTCTAGAATGTTCCAAATGTGGGTGACAGGGTCACTAAATCATATATAGATATTCAATGTACATTATGGTTATAGGATATCATATTCAATAGCCTTTATTTCACTCCTACAGAAACCATACATGACACTAAGGAGCTCATGGACAAAAATAGAAACATTAAATACTCAAATAGTCCATCAACATCCCTCTAGGAGAGAAACAAACTTGGAACAATCTGTCATTCTAATGAATCTCTCTTCCTCTTAGAACCCTACATAGTTTCCCCAAGAGGGTTATTCTGTTTTCTCTTCCATTAGATTCCGAGCAATTTAGATGATTCACAAAATAATTCCATAATTTATGATCCCAGGAAAAAATCCTTTTCTAGAAGACTAGAATTTGAGGTCCTACTGCCAACTGAATTAAAAATCTATTCTGTCCCCAACAGCTCCTGTCCACAGTAGACTGGAATTCAGGAACACCATCCTTGAACAACATCTACCTCTTGGTTTTTTGGTGAGCAAATATTTGCCATAACCATGTGCATCTGCCTTGTTACCATTATTACTTCTAGCTGTGCATATAGAAGAACTACCCTTCCCTGTTCCTGCAATTTGGAAGAAAATGCATGAGGGGAGGGGAGGAAGCATTTACTCAAGAAGCTTCCAGAAAGTATTGACAGCTAGCTTTTAAATTTAAGGAGAGGTGGCTAATTCTTAGGAGTTCTCTGTATCCTGCCAGTTACCTCCATAAGGTGATCCACCCCCTATCATTTTATTCTTATTTTTCAAACTTTTCCATTCTGCCTCAAAACTCCCAAAGTACTATTCCTTCTACTCTCTCTTCTGAGAACCTTGCCATATTTCACTGGGGAAAAAAAATGAGACCATTCACTAAGAGCTCCCTCTTTTCTCTACCACCGCATTTCATATCCCTCAAACTCCTTCAGTCACTTTCTCCAACTTCACTCTTGTCTCCCATGAGGGATGGCCTTCTGGGCAAGGCAAACACTTGCATGGGTATTTCCTTCCATCTTGTGTTCTGCAACAGATTTTGCCCTCTATCATCTCCACTCCTTCCTTAATTTTCAATCACTTCCCATCTACTGGCAACTTTTAAGACCCTTCATAAATAGAAGGGCCTTTTCTCTTTTAGATTGCAATACTCTCCCTTTTTTCATCTGACTCCTGATTTCCCTGAGGAGTTACCTCCAATCTTACTTTCTCCAGGATGCCCTTAATATTTCTTCCTTTCCAGTCTTCTGATACTTTATATAAGAAGATATAAGACCTTGCATAAGGTCCATATATTCTGAGATCCAACATTAACCTCCTTGCTGTTCTTCAGATAAGACTGTTCATCTCCTGACTCCATATGTTTATATGCTCTCATTTTCATGAGAGGGCTCTGTTCTCACTCATGCCCCCAAACTCTTTTTTTACTCATCTCTGTTTCCTGGCTTCCTTCCAGTCCTAGCTAAAATCCTACCACCTTCTATAAGAAGCCTTGCCCAATTTCCCTTAATGAAAATGCTTTCAATCTGTTGAGTATTTCCAATTTATCCTGTATGTATTTTGTTTGTACATAGTTCTTTTCATGTTGTCTCTCCCATTAGACTGAGAGTTCCATGACTGTATTTTGCCTTTGTATCCTCAGAGCTTAGCACAGTACTTGACACATAGTGGGAGCTTAAATCATTTTTTCAACTTCACTGGGGAAATGTGCAATTTGATCTGGGATTAACAATGATGCTGCACTCTATATTCTCATCAGTTTGATGGGAGAATGTTTCTTCCTCGATCCTCTGACCCACCTTTTCACATAGAGGGTTATAGAAATTACAGCATTTTTGGGGGGGGGGGTAGCAAAGAATTGGAAATTGAGGAGATGTCCATTGATTGGGAAATGACTGAACAAGTTGTGATATATGGTTGTAACGGAATACTACTGTGCTATAAGAAATGACGAGCAGAATAACATAACCTGGAAAGATTTACATGAACTGATGCAAAGTGGAGTGAGCTGAACCAGAAGAACATCATACACAATGATAGCAATATTTTTTGATGAACAACTAGAATAACCTCGACAGCAATACAGTGATTCAAGACAATCACAGAGATTCATGATGAAAAAATGCCATCTGCCCCCAGAGAAAGAACTGATGGGATCTGAATGCAGACTGAAATATGCTATATTTCACTTTCTTCTTTTTTTTTGTTTGTGATCACTTCCACCAAATGATTAATATGGACAAAAATTTTAAATGATTGTACATGTAAAATCTGTATCAGATTGCTTAACATCTCAGGGCTAGAAGGGAGTGAGAGAATAAGGGTGGGAAGGATGGAGAGGATTTGGAACTTAGAATTTTTTAAAAGAATATTAAAATTGTTTTTACATGTAATGGGGGAAAATAATTTTTAAAAAAAGAAATTACTGTAGAGGGTTGATCGCCTTTCTTTTCAAGTCAATTTAACAACTGTTTATTCAGAGGCTACTATGATCCACTTGAAGAAAAATTGTTTATTGAGGAAAATTGTTTATTGTGTCCCCAGATACAAGATACTGTAAATATTTAAAAATAATACAAAATTAATCCACAGAATAGATTATATGGAGAATAAATTATCAAAAAAGTTCTATTTTTAGTTTGTCCCAGCTGCTGTTAAAAGTCCAAAAGTTGATTTTTTTAAAAGCCCTTATCTTCTGCCTTAGAATCAATATTCTGTATTGTTTCCAAGGCAGAAGAGTAGTTAAAGGCTAGGCAATGGGGTTTAACTCCCATTGTATAGCTAGGAAGTGTCTGAGACCACATTTTACCCAGGATCTCCCATCTCTAAGTCTAACTCTCAATCCATTGAGCCACCTAGTTGCTCTCTGCTCACACCAAGTTGATTTTTTTCATAGATGATTGTTCTAATAATTCTGAATGTTCAACTCTTGCAAAAATCATTGAGTCAGGCTTCGCTCCTTGTGTAAATTCCCCCTGAAATTCATGATCTGCTGATCTAAGATGTTGTTTAGTTTCTGCATTCTTATCCCCCAGATGAACTTGAAATATTTTTGTTTCACTTAGATTTTCATCAGAGAAGTTGGCACTTGTTTGATACCAAAAGTACTTCTGCATGTGAACAAACTTCATCATCATAGTAAACAGAGATGTAACCACGGATTAAATTTCCGGGGAAGGTACAACACAACACAATATAATGCACATTTGTTAAGCACCTATTATATATCTCTCAGTGCTGGCCATACAAATACAAAAAAGGAAACCGATCTCTCTTCTCAAGGAGTTTGCAATCTAACAGAGAAAACCAACACTAAAAAAAGCATTGATCTCCTCTGATTGAAAGTAAGGGCCAATCCAGAACATGAAATGGCATGTGTGTCCTTTAAGACTATTTCTTTTTCACTGTCACATGTGTTTCAATAGATTTACCACTCCATTCCCAGAAACCATTTACTTCATTTAGTGAAGACAATGCATGTTCTGTGTCATTAAACATTGCCTTTTGTATCATTAAGCTCAAGATTTTAAATCACTGAAACTCTATCAAGTATTTCTCAAAAGACTGAGAAAAGCAAACCTTATTTAATGCCAGGTTGATCTCTTCTTCTAAAGCACTGACTAGGTCGAATAAAGTTATTTTAAGCAGGAGAAGCTAAGTAAATTTTACCAATTCTAATGAACATCATCTATTGCCATGCATGCAAGGATGTCATTTTGGGACTTGAATCTTTTAAACTATTTTGAGCTCATGAAGATTTCCCTAACATGTCTGCCAGCTTAAATGTTTTCTTTTATTTTGTTTTTTAAATAAAAATATAGCTAAGAAAATAATTATTTAATATGACTGAGTAAATTTGAATTCATAGTTCTCCTATGAAAGATTAAGCCAACAACAGTTTCAAGGAGCTCATTGTGTCTTTGGTTGTCTATCTCTTTTTTTTAGTCACTTTTAGGTCAAGGCAGTGGAAAATGGTGAAGAAAAACTTAGGAGGGGTGGTTGACCTGCTCCTTCATGATAGTCTTTTGCAAAGTCCCAGTGGAGCTCCCCACGGCTACAGGAAGTGAAAGGACTTAATTCCCAGAGGCTTCTGCAGCTGTGGGGCTTGGAAAGGCCACATTCCCGGACCTCCATTTAATTATCCTGACCAACAAAAACCCAAACATCTGAGTTTTCTTTTTTTAAAATAAGGTTCCGACTCTTCACCTCCTGAAGGACACTTTCTGTTGTGTGATCCTACCTATTAAAAGAACCAAACAAGCCTTGACCTCAATTAAGTTAGCAGCAGAAACCATTCTTCTCCAGCAGCCACAGTAAAGAACCAGCAAATGATAACAGGCATAAGAGAAAAAATATAAAACTGGAAGAATGCCAAGATTTACACATTCTTGCTGCTTGCTATTTCCTGCTAGTAAAGTTTCATAACTCTTGGGATTTGAAACAGATTTGCTAAAAATTTTTATTAATTATGCATAAGAGAATGCTTACTAGTTAGAGAAGCCATAAAGCCTTGGTTCTAGAGCAACAAGTCATACACAGTTCTGTATTTTCAAAGCTACTTCTTGTTTCTAACACTCTAGGCAAATTGAAGTAATAGGTCAAAGTTACTATTGCTAAATAAACCAAGTTGGCTTCAGGATCTTTCAGGAGAAGAAAAGGTTTTAAGCAAAAAAGAAACATGCTATATTGAGACATCAAGCCTTTTATTTTGGTTCTTAAAACCATTACATTTCTCTTCTATACTTTAGCACTAAAACCCAAAATAATTCAGGGGATTATCCTGAATTATCCCCACCTTCAGGGGAGATTCAAGGGCTCATCACTGGAAGGCACATTAGTGACTAGGAACCAGTAAGTAAATTATCATTCTCTGAACATTAAACGGTACCACTGGGCCTGAAGGAGTTCTCCCAAAGAATCTCTGAAGAGTTACTGTCCAACCTATTCACTGGGAAGATCAGTCCTGATATTTCTATTTTAACCCAACAATACCTTTGACAAATGTTTTGCAGGACAGTGTTCTGGATCAAGTGATCAGCAGCCATTGGGAGGGAGAATTTTAACTCATAGATAGATCTCTGACTCCTTCAGGTTTCTAATTTAAGATGGGGGGGGGGGGGACAGCTGGGTGGCTTAGTGGATTGAGATCCAGGCCTAGAGATGGGAGGTCCTGGGTTCAAATTTGACCTCAGACACTTCCCAGCTGTGTGACCTTGGGCAAGTCACTTAACCCCCATTACCTAACCCTTACCACTCTTCTGTCTAGGAGCCAATACACAGAATTGGAAGGTATGGGTTTAAAAACAAAAAACAAAAAAACAAACACACTAATTTGAGGATATTCATTCAGACATAGCAAATGTCCAAGAAATTTAACAAAGACAGGATACAAAGAGAACCAAGTACACTTGTTAACTACACAAGAAAATCTAAAAGTAAATTATTCATTTAAAAATCTTTTTGTCACCCCTTGTTTTGTGGGATTATTGGGAAAAGTGATGGAAAAGGAGAAGGGAGAGGCATAAACAGAGTGGCAGCAGGAGAAAAGAGGATTGTGGAAGAAGTTAGGTTCAAGTGATAGAAAAAAGCAAAAGATGAAAGACAGCAGGAAAAAAAGGGGATGAAAATAAAGCCTGGAGAGGACAAAGGGAGGAGAATCAATCAATCACCACGTTTAATGAGCTCTTATTTTGTGCTAGGTATTGTGCTAGACATGGGGATACTAAGAAAAGGTAAAAAGTATTCTTGACCAGAGTTAGATATACAGATTATTCCTTCTGGACAGAGTAGAGGCTGCTCTTATCCCTTCACTCACACTTCAGTGACTTACCACCAAGGTGGGCAGGCAGCTAACCACACTAAAAATCAATTTTGCTTTATTTATTAAATATGTCTGTCAATCAGTTTCTAGATGAAAATGATTCCTTCCCTGCCTTGGGTTACTTTGTGATATGCTTAATCGATATGGAGTTGATTTATAGTCTGTATTGGCGATGCTAAACCTCGATTGAGTTGGATCGCTAGGTAACTAACTGGACATCACTCAGCCTTGGAGATGGTTGCATCAATAAGTCATCTACAATGGCATGAATGGGTCCTTCAATAAATATGAAAACCAGTCATGGCACTCCATCCCCATGTTAACTTTCTTATACACAAACTAAAAGAACAGCTCTAGATGGGGCTTTGATAAATTTTTCATCCCCTAGAAACTCAGCTTTGGAGGGGGAGCTGAGGCAAGGTCTAACAATGATAGGTACATGAATTCAAAAAAGCCTGATGACATTTTTCTCCCAAGGAATCTCTGGGGACCATCAATTTAGAGATAGAATGTATATTAGAGGCTATGTGGCCCAATGCCCTCGTTTTACAGTTGTGGGAGCTAAGACCCAGAAAGGTTGATTTGCTTAAGGTAATAAATGGTAGTAAATGGCAGAACCTGAGCAGTAACTAGCTGTTTTTGCACCTGGGACAGATAGGAAGTAGACCTCACTTTAAGTGCAAGGGAGAAGGAAAGAAATCTGATCCAGACATGGGAGAGTTTCTGTACTACTAAAGAGGAAAAAAATAAAACAGGGGAGGAACCTGCTACCACTGCTTTGGAAGGCAGGCCTGGACCCAGACAAAGGAAGAAGTACTCTAGGAAAAAGTGGTTACTGTTGTGGGAAAAACACACCCAAGTTTGTAGCAGGGTCTCCACCAAGAATGAGAGACTCAAATGCCATTCAATTTAGAAATAAGAATTTTATTTAAAGAAGAGGTTTATGGTTGCCTAATAGCTGGTGGAATAGTCTGGTGGCTAATCAGGTAGTCTTAGGGTTGATGGACAAGCCCAGGGGCTAATAGAATAGCCTAGCTGGAGCTGATGTAATGGCAGCTCACCAGCTGCCCAGTAACAGCCCCAACTGTAGAGTAACAGCTACTCTGTAGAGTGGCAGCTTCTGTTCTCTGTGGATCAGGGTTGCCATATTTATTACGGTCTAGGGCTAGTCATCTCCCATTCTAGATTCAGGGGGAGGTGTGTTTGGGGGGGTTAACATGTACATCATAGAGAAGAAGGAACATGAGCAGGTTTGGGGGATTCTTCTGGAATGCCAGAGACTCTAGTGTGCAGGGTCCATGTTCCCCTGTTGTCCACCTTGTAATCATTTGTCAATGTGGGAGAGGTCTTGCTGCCCTTTCGGAATGAGAATTTGGAGGGGTTGATGTGGTACACTGGAGGACCATTATAGGTAACTAATTATATCATACAGTTCTAAACTAGAGTAAATGTAGAATGATAGGAGTAATTAATAAAACAGATTAGGCACAAAGCTGATGCCCAGCATAGAATATTATAAAACCAATACACAGAATGGATAACTGATCAATCTGCAATTCATGCCTCACTTGCTAAAACTACAGATTTTGTAGCTGATGTTTAACCAGTGCTAACTGGTAAGAAATACAAGATTTTGGAATAGGAGGGTCTTGTTCCTATTACTACCCTTCACGTCTGCTGCCTGTCCCCATCACTACTCTTACCTCCCCTAGAGCTAAGGGGGTAGTAAGTAGAAAGTGTTCTATTGGGTGGTGGTATAAGTGTCTTCTAAACTTCCAGCTTGGAGTGGACCCCATTCTTGTCTTGTCCCATTTTGGACAGAGATGAAATGGAAAACCAGATCTTCTGAGTCTAGACTCAGTGGACATTCTAATGTATTATACTGTTTTAGGAATTCTAGAAATCTGAGGCAGACAATTAGAAAGCCACTCATTTCTACCTATTCAAACAGGTGTTTAGGCTGATTAGAAAGTCAATGAAATGTAAACCCAAGGACCTCACAATGAATGAGACTTTAGAGGTCATTTCCTCCAACCCACTAATTTTGTAGATAAAAAAAAATTGAGGTCCAGGGAAATTAAGTGACTTGTCCCAAGTCCCAATTATTTAAGTGGCAGAGCTGGGATTTGAATTTAGGTCTTCTTACTTCAAATCTGTAACTTTTTTTCTTAATGCAGCATGCTATTTCTTCCCAAAGATGGTAATAGATATCTTAAAATTAACATCCAGAATTGGCCAAGCCCTTGGTAGAGAATTATGATTAGTGAAGAACTCTGCATTTTAAGATGGATTTGGCCATGCTGTAAAGGATTTAGGAACCAGTTTTGTGGCCATGATGCTTAGCTGTCCTTTTGGGGGGGGGGCAGGGAGGATGGGGAGGAAGGAATGTTAATATATTTGTATTACTTACAGGTTTGGAATAAGGAAAGCACTTTGAAGACCTTAAAGATCTATATACATATGAATTATTCTTAGACATGCCCAACAGAAAGCAATAAAAGATTATATTGTTGATATATTGTTACTGATATGTACATTGTTGACATAAGATTATATTGTTGCTTAGTCATTTTTCAGTAGTATCCAACTCTTCTTGGACCCATTTGGGGTTTACTTTGCAAACATACTACAGTCGTTTGCCATTTTCTTCTCCATCTCATTTTACAATTGAGAAAACTGAGGTAAACAGGATTAAATGACTTGCCCAGAGTCACAGGAAGTGTCTAAGGCTAGATTTGAACCCATGAAGTTGAGTCTTCCCAATTCCAAGCTCAATGTTCTCTATCCACTGTGTAAAATTTAAAAAGTTGAAAGTGATTAACTTGGAAAAAGAAAGGCTAAAGCAATTTATAAATGCCCTGGTTTAGCATTATTATAAAGGTAAATCTGAGGAGTCACCTTTGCAGAGCATCCAACTAGAGGAAATGGGCTTAACTGGCAGCAAATTAGGTTGAACTACATAGAGGATTAGCTAAGGTGTCTCCTTCATTAGATCATGAGCTCCTTGAGGTCTATGCCTTTTTTTATACCCCCAGAGCCTGGCACAGCACCTGGAACATAATAGGCACTTTAATAAATATTTATATATTGCCTGATGCAGAGAGATGGACAGGATGACCTCTTGAGATCCCTTCTGGCTTGATTTCCACAATCAGGAAGCAATACCCTACCCTGTTCCCCAGAGCTGCATGGCAGCAGCAGAAGCATACTTTAAGGGAATAATGTAGTGCAGTGGGAAAGCCTCTGAACTTGGAGTCAGGAAAAATGTGGGTTCATATTCCAACTCTGCATACTTGCTAGTTGTGTGATCCTGGGCAAGTTGCTTAACTTTTCACATTTTATATTGTCTCATAGGACTGTTGCAAAGAAAATGCTTTCTCAACCAATAAACATTTGTTAAGTACCTACTATATGCCAAGCACTGTACTAAGCTCTGGGGATAAAAAAAATAGGCATTGTTCTCAAGGAGCTTATGATCTAATGGGGCAGACACCTTGCAAGCACAGATATACAAAGCAAATCTACATAAATAGGGTAAAAAGAAAATTATTAACTGAGGGAAAGCACTCGAATTTAGACTTTAGAGGGGTTAGGAAAGACTTCCTGAAGAAGATGGGATTTTATTTGGTACTTAAAGGAAACTGGGGAGATCAGAGCCAGAGTGGAAGGGGGGAGCCATCTGCATCCCAGGCACAGGGCAGAGCCAGAAAAAATGCCCAGTCAAGAGATTTAGGAGGTCATCGTCACTGAATCAAAACCCAGACATGGGAAAGTAAGGTGTAAGATGACTGGAAGGATGGGAGAGGGCAAGGTTATGGAGGCCTTTCAATGCCAAGCAAATAATTTCGTGTTTTCTCTCTAGAGGTAATAGGAAGCCAGTGGAATGTATTTAGTAGGGGTGAGAGGAATGACATGATGAGTTTGAGGAAAATCACTTTGGTAGCTAAATGGAGGATGGAATGGAGTGAGGAGAGATTTGAGGCTGGCAGAACCACCAGAAGTCTACGGCAACGAGATGCTGAGGACCTGTAATAGAGGGGCAGCTATGTCAAAGGAGAAAAGGGAACATATTCAAGAGACATAGCAAAGGCAAAATCAATGGGCCTTGGCAACATATTGGATATGGGGGATGAGAGATAATGGGGAACAGAGGATAACTTCTTTGTGAGCCTGAGGGACTGTGAGATTAGTGTTTCCCTCTATAGTGTTTCCTTCTATATATAGGAAGGTAGGAGTGGGAGAGGGTTTAAGGAGAAAGATAATGAGTTCTATTTTAGACATGTTAAGATTAAAACATCTTCTAGACATCCACTTCTAGATGTCTGAAAGGCAGTTGAAGATAGGCTATTAGAGGTCAGCAGAGAGATTGAGGAAAGATAAGTAAATTGGAAAAACATAAGGATAGATATGGTAGTTAAATCCATGGGAGCTAATAAATCTCCAAATGAAGTAGTATAGAGGAAGAAGTGAAGAGGGTTTGGGACAGAACTTGTAGGATAGCTACAGTTAGAGGACATTATTTGGAAGATCCAGCAAAGGAGGCAGAAAATGCATGTTCATTTAGATAAAAAGGGGAACCAGGAGAGAGGGGTGTCCTGTAAATCTATGAAGAAGAAAATATCAAGTAGAGGTGACCAACAGGATCAATAGCATCAAAGGATGTAGAGATGTCAAAGAGAAGGAAGACTGAGAAAAGGTCATTAGATTTGGAAACAAAGAGATCACTAGTAACTTTGGAGAGAGCAATTTCAGTGGAATAAGTTCAGAAGCCAGAATGTAAGGGGTGAAAAGAGTGAAAAGAAAATGGAGGGACCTCATGTAAATAGCTTTTGGGGGGAGTTTGGCCTTAAATGGCAGGAGAGAAATAGGATGACAGTTGAGATGGAAGGATCACATGAGGGTTTTTTCAGGATGGGGGAGATATAGCAATATTTGTTGGAAATAGAGAATGATCCAGTAGACAAGATGAAATTAAATATAAATGAGAATGGGGATAACAGAAGGGGTAATCTGTTGAAGGAGATGGGATGAAATGGGATCACCTCAACAGGTAAAGGTGTTAGCCTTAATAAAGAGGAGGGCGACTTTATTATATGAGACAAGGGTGAAGGATAAGATAGTGGCAGAAGGCACTTAGACATAGCAGATAAGTAAGAAGGGAGAAGAGGGAGCTCATGGTGAATGGCTTCAACTTTATTCATAAAATGAGGATAGAATCTCAGTTGAAAGGGTAGGGAAGAGGCCAACATGGGAGGTTAGAGGTGGGATGAAAAGATTTTAAAGAGCCACTGTGGAGAGTGAAAAAGTGAATTGATATGATAAGGAAAGTATAATAGGATTATCTAGCAGCACTAAAGATCCAGTTGAGGTTGTGTAACAAAAATTCACAGTGGATCCAGGCAGAATGGTTTCATGATTTTCTTCACATTCATTCAGCAACATGTGTGTGGGAGTGAAGGTGGGCAAATGGTGAAAGTAATTCAAGGCTGAGACTCTGCAGGAAATAATCAGAGGTATAAGGTGCTAGAAATTCAAGAGAAGAAGATAGTGTAGAGTTGAATTGGTTCACCAAGAAGTCAAGGTAAGAGAACAAGAGGACAGAGGCTAGTGAAGGGAAGATGATATGGGAGAGAATTGAGATGTTAGGGGCAAGAGATTATAGTACAGGAGGAAGAGTATTGGGGTTTTGTAAAAGAACACAGAGGAAGAGGTGAAATGTCAATAGATTATGGCTGGATAAGGAGATTTCGGAATTCTTGAACATGGAGGTGGTCCATTTGCAGGTAATGGTTAATTCAAGAAGTAGAATGGAGATAGATGTCATAGGAAGTGAATTGGTTGAGGAATCGAGTGGTTAGAGTGTTGGAGAGAGAACTAATGTATATATTGAAGTGCCCTAGTATAAGGACAGGAATTGGGGAGGGGAGAAAAATTGTGAGCCAAGTATCAAAGTCAGTGAGGAAGAAATGGGAACGACCTGGGAGGCTCTGAACACAAGAGTTATCAGGATTCTAATTGAGTAGTAGAAATGAATAGTAAGAACCTCCAAAGAAAAGAGGTCCTTAATGATGAGGCAAAGAAGAAAACCTGGAAATGGCAATGGTGGAGCGAGGAGTATTACAACTCCCTTACCTTGACTAAAGAGTTGTGGAGAATGAGTGAAGTTGTGGCCAACAAGACTGAGTCTTTTGGGGAGAGGGAGGGCATGGGGAAAAGGTTTCAGTAATAAGTAGACAGAAGGAATGGGAGAGGAAAAGATTTAGAATGAAAGGAATTGTGTTGCCTATGGAATCGACCTTGTAGAGGGTACGATGAAATGGGTGAGAGGTGTTTGGCTTAAACTTTGAGTAGAGGTTTGAGGGAGATAAAAATAAGGAACTGATTGATTTTTTGATCTTTAAAATCGAGATAACAATATTTATATTAACTGCCTTTCGGGGCTTTTGTGAAGAAAATGCTCTGTAAATCTAAAAGTGCTATATGAATGTAAGATATTATTTTACAGCCTAAATAGGTAAAGGGCATCTAAGTGGCATAGTGGATAGAGTGCTTTATGTGGAGTCAGGAATATTTGACTTTGTAAGTTCAAATCTGGGTAAGTCTTTTAATCCTGCTTGCCTCAGTTTCCTTATTTGTAGAACTGGAGCTGGAGAAGGAAATGGCAAATCACTCCAGTATTCTGCCAAACAAATCCCAAATGGGATCACAAAGAGTCAGACACAACTGAAATGAATAATCAACAACAACAAGAAATGGGTGAAACAAAGGGTAGCATAAATGAGCAATCTGACGTAAAGGAGTCATGCTACAAATTCAATGGGAATCACAGAAGTGTAATGTCCTAAGTTCTGGTAAATTGCAATGATACATATATAAGCAATGACCTGACAATAAAAATGAGATAAAACAGAATTTTCTCACCATTCCCTGATAGGGAAAGAGACAAAAATATATAGTCAAGCTTGTCTGGGGCATTTCAAAATGTTGGGTTTTTTTAAAAATTAAATAACACGGTGTTGTCAAACTTGAAAGAAATAGAAGTTGCTGAGTCATACATATAGATCTTTGGGGTCCTAAAGATTGATTTAGAAAGTCACATATCAGGGGCAGCTGGGTAGCTCAGTGGATTGAGAGCTAGGCCCAAAGACGGGAGGTCCTGGGTTCAAATCGGGTCTCAGCTGTGTAATCCTGGGCAAGTCACTTAACCCCCATTGCCTAGCCCTTTATCCCTCTTCTTGGAACCAAGATAAGGGTTTAAAAAAAGGAAAGAAAAAAAATCACATAGCATTATTTATATACTATTATATTTTTACATATTTTGTTAAGTATTTCCCATTTACATTTCAATCTGGTTCCTCTGCACTAGGGATTGCTTCTTCTCTAGTGTGTGTTTGACATTTCTGATCTAGTGTGTATGAAAGGTTTTGATGAACTGATGGAAGTAAGGAAAGATTTTGAAATCTGAGTTTTCTAAATTTAGCCTTCTCATGACCTCCCTGAAGCAATGTCTATACAAACCAAAGATAACATTTATCTTGATGTTTTGTCTATATGAGCACTTCTCCCCTTGGTACTGAAGAGACCTTGTTGGTGTCTTCCAAACAGTAGAACAATTGTCAGAACAATTTAAAATACTGGCCCTTAAGTGTCTTCCATATAAACATATCCTTTCACTTATGGTCAAATTCTGGACCTCTACATTCCCCGGCAGAGTTTTTTAACGAGACTATATTACTCTTTGTTAACAAATACAATTTGCTCTGCAGCCCCCAACAATACTGGGGCTCTTTGGGCAAAATTTGCAAAAATGTAAAGAAAAGTCAACCTCTTACTAGAAGCATCCTTAATCTTGACCTACTTTAACTTCAGTGATCGTATTAATTAAGCTTCAACAAACTAGAGAGGTCGTTCAGTTGTTTAAAGCACAGTGTGAGGTTTCTAGGAAAAAGGGAAAGGATTATAAAATAATTTAAATGAACTAAAAATAAGTACATTCAGAGCCATATCTAGCCTCTGGCAAATTAAGTTGAGGGAGTAGGGGGTGGAGGGGAAGTGGCACAAAGGCAGCTGTGGCACGGATGAGCTGGAACCAGATCAAAAGGGTTTGCAAGAACCAATTGCCAAATTTTCAGTATGAGCATTTACATCTCAGAAATCAGCAAATGCCACAAATCAGGGTTTGATTTATTGCCTTGCTGATTGTCTAGACCAAAATTAATGGAGAAAAAGTGAATAATGTAGATTAAACTTTAAAATGTGTCATATATACTTTTTCCCCCCAGAGAGCTGATTAACATTTATCAGCATACTCCTGGGAGAGTACAAAAGACAGTAGCACCATGGTTATCATCACACAGAGCTGATCACTCCCCAGACAGAGCAATAGATGTAACTGAACTTGTAGGTGCTTTGAGAGGAAAAGAAGGTGAGTGAGACAAAGAACTGGAACTGGGTCACTGCAAGGAACAAATATGGCAGCACGTTATACCCTACTCCCCATGTTACCCTGGAGCAAGTTTCTGTTCACTGTATATTAATTACTGTATTGAGAACACTCAGTTTGTAAAAAGTTCAGACCCTCAGAAATCCTGAATTTTTATTTTTAAAATTTACTTTAGTTTCCTCATATTTCCTCATGGTTTCCAAAACTTGTCTTTCTGCAGCTTTCACCTCTGGATCCTAGCTTTGCCCTTTGGAGCAAAGTGTTTTCTAGATTAGTTTATTTACCTAGAATATTTTTCTATGGTTACATGATTGATAATATTTCCCACCCCTCTTCCCTCCCCACTCCTGGAGCTGACAAGCAATTCTACTGGGTTATACATGCAAAGTGTTTTCTAGAAGACCATGAAGAATCTCCAATCCAATGTGCTAGGCACCATGCTAAGTAAGTGCTGGGGATATATTTAATAAAAAGAAAGCCAGCCCCTGCCCTCAAGTAGCTTACAATCTAGTGGGAAGAGACAACACAGAAAAGAAGACAAAGAAGTGGAATTTGAATATAGAGAAAAGTGATCCAAAAAGTCCAATTTCTGTCCTCTATAAAGGAAGGAATTGGGAGGAATTAGGTATTCCCCCCATCTATTCCTCCAGTTAAAGGGGAGAGGAGGCTGAGTGAAGTGGTGTCAACCAAGACTTGAGATAGAAACTCTCTCTACTCAATGCAGATCTGTACATTTTTAGCACTGGGGATATAAAGACAAAAATAAAATACTCCTGCTGAAGCTTAATTTCTACTGGGGTGGTGGGAGGTGGGGAGAGAAAGGTATCATACAAGAAAAATTCAGGAATGGCTTCAAGTCAAGGGTTGGTGATAATCTGAGGACCAATCTATCGAAGTATAATGAAGTACACATTCAGAAGGGCAAACACTGGACAATTATTTTTTTCTAAATTAATGTATGAAAAATTCCTATTAAGGTTTAAAGCAGATAGCCATCTGTGTAGTCAAAGGGAATAGCCACACTGATGAGTTAAATGATCTCTGAACTACCCATGTAAATTAAAGCATTCTTGCTATATTTATCCAACATGTTTACTGCAGCTTGCTAAAGTCAATATGTGTAATTCGCTATGAATTTTAGACAAAATCCCAAACATAAATTAACACTTTGGCTTTGTAAAAAAAAAAGTTGTTGATAGAATTTCTTGGAACTTGGAGAAAGAAACCCCAAGGAAATCTTGTAAGTGTGGTAGAAAGGTTGTAAGTAAGGGGAACTGGTACATCATGTCCAAAGTCAGTTCAGTGATTTTCCCAGCTTGCTGAATTGTGGGAACTCAGCTTTTCCAGGGAATAACTATGCTATTTTTAACATTTTTATTATACAATTTGTCACAGGCTGTCTCAAGAGAATATCAACAATCAGTTTCAAACAGAATTTTTACCACAAACACTTCTCCACATGTGATTTGGAACATCTGGTCAGCTCAAGTGTTCACCCCATGCCAGGATGGATACTGGCATTTCATTGTTATGGACTTAAAAATCCAGGGTCAATGAAGCTGGGCAAAGCTAAAGGGAAGGATTCATCTCCACACTGACTCATCCTACATATTGGTCCCATGTTTATTCTCAAGAAAAGATGCTGACATTTTAGTCCATGAAGTAGGAAGAGAACTGGGGCCTCACTGCCACATTCCTTGCATTGTTCTGATTTGTGATTTATATAGACATCATACTCCCAAAGGTTAGATATAAAAATCTGGGCCTGGAAAAAAAAATCTAAAAGGAATCTTTGAAAAAGAGGCATTCATAATAAATATCCTACATGGATTGTTTTTTAAAAAGAGGTAGGGGGACAGCTAGGTAGCTCAGTTAATTAAGACCCAGGCTTAAAAAAGGAGATTCTAGGTTAAAATCTGGCTTCAGGGGAGAAGCTGGGTGATTTGATGGATTGAGAGCCAGGCCCAGAGATGGGAGGTCCTGGGTTCAAATCTGGCCTTAGACACTCCTTAGCTGTGCGATCCTAGGCAAGTCACTTGACCTCCATTGCCTAGTCCTTACCACTCTTCTGCCTTGGAACCAATACCTAGTATTGATTCTAAGATGGAAAGTAAGGGTTTTAAATAACTAAAAATAAAAAAGGCACAAACTTTCCTTTCATCTCTCCCTCTTTCTTTCTCTGCTCTCCCTCCCATCCTCCTCACCCTCCCCGTCTCTCTTTCTCTCTCTCCTTTTCTTTTTTCTTCTCTCTTTCTCTTCCTCTCCCTCAAGATCTGCTCTATAATATTTTGAAATATTTGTACCTTATAAAAGAGAGTTTATTATTGGGAATAGAATAAAGAAAAAATAAAATTATTCCATCTATGAGAGATCCAAGATGATTTGACTAAAATTAGTATTCAGACGAACTAGTGAAAATTAACAATTACATTGGTTGCATGAGGCTAGATATTATTTCATGCAAAAAAAATTCTAGAGTTTTTAGTGGACTAAAAGTTCAATATAAATCAACAGTTTGCTATGGCAGCCAAAAAATAAGTTAATGTGATCATAAAGTGCATAACGAGAGTCAAAGTATGCTAAACATTGGAAGTGAGAGACCTACTATACTTCTACATGGATCAAATGAAAACTAACATATTGTGTCTATTTCTGGATACCACATTTTAATGGGAAAATGTGTGCCTCCATTCATGATCATAAAATGTCAGAATAAGAATAGAGATATTCGCAATCAACCAATAAAATGCATTTGTTTTTTTCTTTTCTTTAAAAATTTTTCACTTTTACTGATGCTTTTTATGTCTTTATCAGTCATTTCAAGACAAACATTACCTTGCCTACTGGAAGAATTAAAACCAACAATTTCGGGCTTTCACTATAAATGATTATGTTTTTGGATAGATGAATTAATGGTATATAAAACCCATTTATTAAAAGGTTTTGTTATAAAGTGACCTAACTAGATTTTTGACAACAACTTGCTACATACTTTTGTGATTTCTGTATTCAAGAAAAATAGGTTAGGTGCCAAAGTTTCCCATTTGGAAACTTGGAATTCTTTTCTTACAGAAAATGATTATATGAATGATGTGATTCCTAGGATATTCTTCAAACATCTATTTAATCTGTAATATTGCTGAAATGCTATGTTGTTGTTGTTTTTATGAAAGAGTACAGAAAACAATGTTGTTGAAATACTAATGCTTAAAAGAGTTGTAACTTCATCAATGGGAGTATACCTTCCAGAAAGACTGAAACCCCTTCATGTTCTCATGAGCTGCCATTGCTCTTGCCAATTAGTTGCAAAGTTCCTGGTGATGAATTTATAGGAACTTAGTTGGGACTTCGCTGGGCCTGTACCAACAATATTCTAAGTTATTAGATCCTGAGAGAACTTATACGCCTCTAGCATAGGCTTCACAAATCTAGGCTCACTTCTGCAATGGGATGAGCTCTGGAAGAGAACTCCAGTGGAGGCACCCTACCAGTAAGTAAAACAGAAAACAGAAAATTGAATAAGAAATAGTTTATCTTAATACTGGTGCATGAAGGAAAATGAAGTTGCATTAGAAAAGGATGAAGAGACAGCTGGATGTTTATATAGATTCCAGGGAGAAACTCCATATGCCTTGAAGTTCTTTAGGATGGATTTCAGAGGGCTCCATGAACTTGGATGGGAAAAAATGTGCAGCTTTGTTTCCACTAAACTCTAACTGAAACTTTTAAGTGAATTATTGATTCAATTATGAATCTAAGCAACAAACAACAGCTATATTAAGTTTCACCAGATTGCCAAAAGGGTCAATGATCACCCCCAAAAAGATTAAGAACTTTTGGCTTCAGAGATTTGAAGATAGTCTTTTATTATTTATACTTCTAATTTAAAGCTTTTATTTTCTTTGCTATAGAAAGGTAGTGTATTATAGTAAAAAGAGAGCTGGTCTTGGAAGCATGAAAACTGAGGTTCAAATCCTGCTCCAGGAGTTCCCTATAGCAATGAGTAGATTAATGATGCCTCTATAGATTTCTGATTAGCCTTGTTCATACTGATTTCAGTGAGACTTAGAAATATTTGGAGGTTTTTGAATGGAAAAGAAAAAAGGACACAAGCACTTATTATCTGCTTTATGTGCCAGGTATTAGGTAAAGAGCTTTACAAATATTATCTCATCTGATCCTCACTTACCTGTTACTGTTACTATCCCTACTTTACAGGTGAGGGGACTGAGATAGAGAGGCTAAAATATTGTTTTCTGAGACAATAGGGCAAAGTTGGAAGAGAGGTGGGGAAAGATTTATGAGGGGAATTTAATTGAGGGCTTTAGAGTACAGGAATGGCCCTGAGGCGATTGGATAGTTGAGAAGCAAGAGATGATCAGATATTCATATGCAAGAGATATTACAAATTAGGTGTTTTTCTGGAATTAAGATGTTTGTGACTGGGTTGTTGGACTTTTGAATTAAACAAAATTATCTGTTTTTGTTGCCTAGTTCCAGAAGAAGTTCTAAACTTCAAATGAGAATATTCTTAGTGAAGAAACTAGAAAACCAATCTTTAGGTCTACTTAGCTTCTAGAAATGTATTTCATGTTCCCACTCTACCCAGTCACTCTCCCCATTCTTCGGGCATCATTCTGGGCCCCCTATAACTCCTGTTTGTATTCCTTAAACAAACTGTAATCTGCAATCATTTTTGATCCCTATAACCTTTACTTCCCTAACTCACATTTTGCAAGTTGCCAGAAAGGTAAGGAGAATGAAACTAGAAGTAAATTCTCCCTTCTCAGATCCTATCCAGGATTTTGTTTGTACTTTGCAATGTACAAATATTTTGATTGCATTAGATTTATTTGTATATTCCTTATCTTTCCCACATAACTGTACATATTTTGAGGACAAGGACTATGCCTTTTTAGCTACCTGCATGATTAGTACATATTTCAAAGGGTCTCTGCTCTTATTGAGAACACTAAATGATGATGGATATAGCCATGCATACCTGCCCAAACTGTGGGATTCTTGTCTAAACTTTGCCACAGGAGGATTTACCCAAGACCATCCTTAAGTTCTGAAATACCAATGACATCAATGGGGGATGTAAGAAATAAAATGGGTATAAAAGGATAGATTTAAAAATATTAGGTTTTTAAAGGATTTATTGGTAGTCATTAGAGAAATGAAGCCACGTGCCATATTAAGAGTTAGTTTGAAAGGACCCACCATTACCTCCTCCTCCCATCCTGGCTTCACTCCAAATCACCAAAAAGGAAGTACTAATCCAGTCTCTCACTATTTATCCTTCTATCTATGTGATTACGCTTCCTGTCCTCATGATTACGCAAGAGAGGAAGCCAGTTGGCTCTTGGGAAACGTAGTTTGAAAGAGCCCTAAATGTCCACAAGAAGTTTAGATCAGGGACCTCAAAATTAGTTCAAGGACTCCCAAGTTTCCAATATCACAGGGATGATGGCCATCAATTGGCTATGGCTTTCTTTTTGCCACATAAGCAGGTCATCTTTTTTAATTATCTATTTCATTAGTGACAACCTTAATATTACTTCTTTTTGTTTGTTTTTGGGGAGTTCATTTTTTTCTTATTTGAAATAACAGCATTTCCATGTATACAACAAAAAACAAAAAAGTTTTATATGAAACTATCTCATAGCATTTGCTTTTTTAAAAAGTACATAATAATATGCTATACATTTGTGCCTTGCTCTTCTTTCTTAACATCCTTCTTTCTGTTTTTTATTTTTCCCCCCATGGTTTATTTGTATTACTTATAATTTATTTGTATATTCCTTATCTTTCCCACATAATTATGTGATTCTCAGCGTCTCTCTCTCTCTCTCCTCTTCTGTCCCCCTACATTACTTCTTGTAGTTTCTTGATTGTAATGTGTTATAGTCTATCAGAACTACCATGTACTTTTCTATTGGTTTGGGGGTGATCCTGAACTTTAATTCTTCAGACTCAAGAGTACTTCTATGACTCATGGCTATATATCATCACTGATTATACTGTGGCATTTGTTTCAGAGAGGGACAATAACCTTGAAAGCTCCAACTTGCTTAGTTAATAAGCATTTATTGAGAACCTACTATGTTTCTGGCACTGTGCCAAGCATTAGGGATACACAGAAAGGTAAAAGAAAGTCCCTGCCCTCAAGGAGTTCACGATCTAAAGGGGGAGACAACATGCAAAGGTAATAATACAACAAACTCCCTTCTTCAGGTGCAATACTAGACCCAAATTGTATATTTTTAGTGTCTATCCAAATTTATATTTATGTATGAATATAATAGATACACACATGCACTATATATTCATACATATATACACGTACATTTACATATACATTTATGGATATATATGCATACATATATGAGATACTGATGAAATAGCTCTAAAGATTTCCCATCCAGCTGTTTAGGACAATCTGGATAATTGTTCTTCATCTCTTTGAGTTTTTTCGGAGCAGATAGTCAAACTCTTTAGAGTGATTATAGATTATTGAGTTTCTGCTATGTTTTGGGGGTTTGAGAGACAACCGGCACACTGTCACCCCAAAACAAGGGTTTCTGGAGCACTTGACTATCTAGAGGATTTCACTCTTCAATTTAAAATCTATATAGGATCACCTCTACAAACAGTGGCAAACACCTTTTGTGAGCATATGTTTTTCCATTAATATTAATGATCAGAGGGAAGCATATTTTATATTTTTCAAGGAATCTTGCATGATTGTGGCATATGCCCGGGGAACACCTTATTAGATGAAAGTCTTTAGGGTGGTATTTTGCCCTAATTAATAATTTTTTAAAATCAACAACTAATCAGCATAATCAAATCTTACCTTCTGTTCACCCTTCTGGATTCTGCTTAGCATGTTGGATGCACATTGTTTGAAATGAATTAAAAGTAATAGACTAGGTATGTTTCTGGGGGTACAGGGAGGCCTGTACTTCATCTGTTGGGAGAAGGGCCTGTTTCCCCATCATATCTTTCTTTTTTTTAAATTTTATTTTTATTGTCATGCAAAACACACTTCCCATCATATCTTTCTTAGGCATCTATTGAAGTAATTTGCTAGGTCTAATGCATGGGTTTAACTCAACATTGAGCCATGGAATTCTCCTCTTTTTCCTTTTAACCTCAGGGTTATGATCTTCTTTTAGGACAGGACATACTGTTTTTAAGGAAAACAGAAAGATGTAGTATCATGTTGCAAAACAGTTATAAAAATACCCTCATTGCTTCCTGATTAGCTGCATAACAGTAGCCCCACATGTTCGGAAGAGGAGGCCACAGACCTTGAAACTACACATTGGGTCATATTAAGAAAAAAAAAATCACATGCTTATATATACACTGGACTCATGGTACTAGTTAAGACTAAAGATTCTGACAAATGTTTTATTTTGAAAAACATTTCAGGTTTCGGGAGGGGGCAGGTTGGAAATTCACACATCATTTCAATGACAAGGGCTTCTGGGTGAGATGGTGCCAAATGGTAAAAAGAGGCTTAATTATTTTTAAACAATCTTCGGAATCCATCTGTCAGTCACACGTACACGAAGTAGTCATTAGCAATAGTAGGAGGCCAAGAGGATCTCAAAATCTCTAAGTATCAATTAAAAATGAAAATTCAATTCTCTGTGTCTTATGAAGCATTAGGACCAGAAAAAAGAGAAAAGAGATAAAGGATTGGCTTCCTTATGCTTTGCTACCTCATGTTTAAAGGGAAAAGTAGCAAAGCACTTTTTAAGAACCATAAACGAGGCATAAATAAAACCCAGCAGACAGAATTACTTCCCTTTTTACTCCAAAACACCAGCTGCAAAACATCTAGACTTAGTCCTAGCTAGCTCCTGCAGCCATTAGCTAATTTCCCAGGTATCAGCTGTCATCTCTATCATGTGTTGAAGGACATAGCTAAGATGCTAAAGTGGCATTTAGAAACTCCAGTTACTGAAAGTTTTTTGGTTTTGTTTTGACTTTGTAGCCATTATTCTTTTGAGCAAAATAAGGCTGCTCAAATTATTCTAATTTCCTCCTGTAAGAGAAGTAGATCAGGGTTGTGAGCCTTGCAGTTTGGAGGGAAGCAGATCAAATCTTCATCATGTTCTTGAGTGTTATATATAACAGACCAAAAATGCCCCAATCCTTGGAAAATAAAGGGTCACTTCACTTTTGCACAATAAATGACATTCATCCATGACTTCATGGTTTGCAAAGCACTTTCTTCTCAGTAAGAACTAGGAAATGCAATTACTATTATCCATGTTCTGTAGATGAGGAAAAGGAGGATCTAATTAAAGGGTAAATGAATTGCCCAGGGTCCTACCAGTAGTAAGTATCAGAAAGAGGATTTAAATCTAAATCTATTGACTAGCATTCTTTTTGCTAAGCCACATTGCCTGGATACATTTGTGAAAGCAATAGACATATTCTTGAATTTTAGGAAATCTGCTTTTCCATCAAGTTAGATGAACATTTTATCATATCACAGAATTCCTGAGTTAGAAGGAACTATATAGTCCAACTCATAGATGAAAAAAAAAAATCCCTTCTATGATAACTATGATAAAATGGTCATATGACCTTTGCTTAAAAACATGGGTCAAGAAGGCAGAATCTACTACCTTCTAAGCCAACCTATTTCACTTTCAGAGAGCTGCAACTGTTATGATTCCTTGCACCTCTCCTAAACGAAGCCTAAATTGGTCTTTTTCATATATTGACCTTACTTTTGCCACCAAGGATGTCAACTTGGAAAAACACAGAACCACTAAAGTAGTCATAAAATCAAATCTTTAATCAGGACAAGAGACAATGCTCAATATTTGGCCACCACTAAGTTAAGAACTTAAAAACCACGCAGAGTCAAAGGCTCTGGGACTCTAGGAAAAGTGTCTCTGAGAGAATCAACACACTAGATGATTCTCCAAAGAACAATAAAACATAGGGATCTTATATACGTTTTGGGGAACTAAAGACAGGGAAGTATGATTGATTGGCCTTACAATGGCTACTAGGAAGTGAGAAGTCCAAAACAGAATTATCAGGGAGAAGCTGATGCTTTACAATGGACACTAAAGAAAGAATCCAGCCAAGGGTTGGGCTACCTGGGAGAGGATTTTCATTGATGGGAGAAACTTCTAAGACAAAAAAGGTATTTAACATTTGATTATATCTACTAGTCCCACCTAAACTGGGATCATTAAGTACTTTAAGGTCAGTCTGAAACAAGGTCTATCTGGGACTTCCTTAAAATTCCCTGGGGATAGGGGCAAACTTGGGGTTTCCAGATTTCAAGTTGACAAGGGCTAAAAAGAAATTTTAGTTAAAAATGAAAACCTCAAAGTTTTGTCTTTTGTTAGGTATAAGGACAAGAAACAGAAAAAGAGGTAAAGGACTCATTTCCCTATGTATCATTTCTTTGCTCTTATTAATGAGATTAGTATTTTAAAATCTTAAGTAAAGTATGAATAAAAACCTAAATAAAGATATTTATTCTAGTTTGCTTGATCTATTTGGCAATGGTTTCCAAAATTCAATTATAACTATCTCAGAACCTTCCCTTCCATCCCAAATAATTAGTGATATTGGAGTACCAAGGATCATGGGATTTAGAGTTGGAGGGAACCTAATTATAGAGGGATGTTACAGTAAGTTCTTTTGTAAAGCAAGTAATTCATAAATTATCTCATTTTGCAGTATTGGGGATTTGTGTATATCTGGTTTTCTTGAAGTAGTTCAAGACTTCTAGGTGGAAATGTAATGAGCTATAATGTCATTCATGAAGCGTTTTCACACTGGTACGCAACATGAGAAGGAACCATAACATTGTAATCTCAGAGACTGGTCTGAGGCAGTTACTTTATTCTCCCTCCATTAATATTTTAATTAATTATTTGGATAGAACTCACAGATTCAATAAACTTGATTCTCTTTGATAGCAATGTGATGACATTCAGCCAAAAAGTGAAGTGCATGTGGAGGCTGAAGTAGCAATAACAGGAGAGTTCTTATTAAGATGGTGATTTGAAAAAAAAAAAATAGAGGAGTCTAACTCTACTACTTATATTCCAACAATGATCCAAAAAGGACACAAGATTAAAAAAATTAAAGAAATCCAAATTGATTTATTTACCCAAATGTTAATGAGCTTCTTCATACTAGCTCAGGACCATACAAAAAATATTAAGCAGTTATGAGTGATAAAAGATCCTACCTGAAAGCAAGGAGTCTATAGCAGCATCTTAGACCATTGAAGTCCCAAGGGAAATGGAAGATGGTAGCAACATTTTGATTGGGGAAGTCCTATGCAGATGAAAAAACATAGCAATGAAATGACTAGGTCAATGAAACCCCTGAGCAGACACACCTAGAAAGTGGAACTCAAAAGCAGGAGTCTAGGAGATTAAGATCAAGATCAAATGGGGCCTATACACACCTATACAAGAGTATATGAGAAGGAGGAATCTAGCATTAGCAAAAAGACCCAAATAAGGAATTGAAGCTGGAGACATAAATAAATTAAAGAAGATACCAAATACTGTGGAAAATACAATGGGTCTGCTCACAGGATTGCCCAAAATGAAAACTCAGAAATTGAGAGCAATTCAATAACAAGTACAACAAAGATTCAGGAAAAACTACAACTTGGTCACAAGGACTAGAGGACTGTTTGGAAGAAATGAAGAGATAAAAAAGAAATAAGAACTCTGGAGGAAAAAAATAAAAGAACCACACATCCCTTAGAATAAAAGGTAAAATATTTAAGTGTTATACTCCTTGGAAATTACAAAAGATGAAGCAAGATGTAGGGACTATGAGATAAGAAATATTAGAACAAAATCAAAAGGTTAAAATATATAAGAAAATGTAAGATATCTGATAATTTTTTTTAACTGACCTGGAATGTAAATCAAGAAGAGACCATTTAAGAATCACTGGACTTTCTGAAACCATGATTCCCTCTACTCCTTCCAACAAAAAGTCTGGCTATTATATTTCAAGAAAGTGTAAATGAAAACTTCCCAGACTTTCTAGAACCGGAGTGCAAAGTAAAAACTGAAAGAATCCACTATTCACTTCCTGAAATAAAAAAATGAAAACTGCTAGTGAACGGCACAGTCAAAATTCAAACGTGCAAGTTATATACAGTTAGATAAGATAGATATGTATAAATATATTTTTGTTGTTTGATATTTAGAAATAGGTATAGTTGGAAAGATATAAATATATAAAGATATATAGAACATATATCTATATCTCAAACAAACAGAAAGAAATCAAGTATCAAGGAAGTACAGTCAGTATCACACAAGACTTAGAAGCAACCAATATAAAGAAGAGAAAGTCTTGGAATACCATAATCCCAAAAGCAAAAGATAAAGGCTTGGAACTAAGAATTACTTGGGTGGCAGGGTTGAGCATAATTATTACAAGGGTGAGGGGGATGAATCTTTAATGAAACAGAAAATTTTTGAGCATTCCCTATGAAAAGATCACACCAGAATCAAGAAAAACCTAGGTAAGGTAAATAAATTTGAGCAAGTAGAAAAACCTCAAAAAATGGTGAAGAAATGCTTATATTCTAACCAAAGAAGTGGCAAATGACCTTTTGGAATCCTAATATCTTCAAGAGTTGAATAGGGAATTAAATAAGTCAAACAGAGAGATTGGGGTGGTTTTGTTTTGTATTTATGTTCTTAAGAGAGAGAGAGAGAAGAAAGGAAAAAGAAAAAAGACATTAGGGGAAAAATGAAAAAGATGTCAAATTTACCATTTCTTATAAGAAGAGTATACTAGCATGGAGGGAGCAAATATCACATGAACTTTGCTCTCATCTGAACTGGATAAATGAAAGCTGAACATATTTATACCTTGACATATTATATGTATGTATAATATGTATATATGTATACACACACACACACACATACACAAACTATTTTTGCCTTTCAGGATTTTTCCCCTTGCTCCTCTTTCCCCCTCTCCATCATAATTACTCTGTTCATTCAATCTCCCCTTCCTTTTCAGTTCCCTTTTATGTGTTGTCTTCCCCCATTAGAATATAAGCTCTTTGGAGTCTGAGACTGTTTTTTACTTTCTTTGTATCCTAGCACTTAGCACAATGCTTGGCACATACATTCTCAGCTCCTCACTCATCCCACACATCCAATCCAATGCAAAAGCTTCTGGTTGATCCCTTTACAACATCTCTCACATACATCCCCTTCTCTCCACTCACACAGCCACTTCCTTAGTTCATACCTTCATCACCACTGCCTAGACCAGTGGTTCCCAAACTTTTTTGGCCCACTGCCCCCTTTCCAGAAAAAATATTACTTAGCCCCCTGAAAATTAATTTTTTAAAAAATGTTAATAGCAATTAATAGGAAAGATAAATGCACTTGTGGCCATCACCACTCCCTGGATCGCTGCAGCACCCACCAGGGGGCGGTGGCGCCCACTTTGGGAATCACTGGCCTAGACTATAACAAGAGTTTCCTACCTCACATCTCCTACTCCAATCCAGCCTCCACTCAATATGATTTTTATAAATCACAGGCCTGACCACATCATTCTTCTATTTGATAAACTTCAGTGTCTCCCTATTACATCCATGTTTAAAAATATAAACACCTCCTTAACCTGACCTAAGACTAACTTTCTAGTCTTTTATACTTCCCTCCCCTCTCTATCCACGCTACAATCTAGCCACACATGGGCTATTTACTGCTCCTCACATCCAACCTTCATCACCAGTCTCTGGGCTTCTGTCCTGGCTGTCTCCTCACCTCCCGCTCTTAGTTTCAAGATTCTACTCAAACACCATCTTGTACTAGAAAACATTTCTAGTTCCTCCATTCCAAATTCTGACATTAATTCTACTGTATATATTTTGTATATAACTAGTTATTGGCATGCCTCTCCCATTAGAATGTGAGCTCCTTGAATACAGGGAGTGTTTTTGTTTTTCCTTTAGCACAGTGATTGGCAGGTAGTATTTAATAAACGCTTGTTGGCTTGATCTTACTTGGTACAAAGTAAGTGCTTAATTAGTGCTTTAAAAACCCTTATATCTTGTGTCTTTGACTCAAAACTAAATCTTGGTTCCAAGACAGAAGAGTGGTAAGGGCTAGACAATTGGGGTTAAATGACTTGACCAGGGTAACACAGCTAGAAATCGTCTGAGACCAAATTTGAACCCTGTACATCCTGTCTCCAGGCCTAGCTCTCTGTCCACTGAGCCACTTAGCTGTCCCTATTTAGTGTGTTTTTTTTAAAATACCATTTATTCATTAATACAAATGTTAGATTAATGGCTTTAGAGAAACTGTGCTAAGGGTACTGAGCTCTCATTCCAGAATTCCTTGCACAAATATTTTTATTTTTCTACCCAATGCTAACGTATTGTTCTAGAATCTATACCTGATGTAAGATCCCTTCCAGCTTTAACATTTTATGAATCTATGAACTTCTTTAAGACCTAAAATGTCAGCCTTTGCTTCATCCTTTTCTGGGAACTTGCATAACTAGATTTCTTTAAACAATATCCACATACAATTTCATATTTTCTAAAATTATTCTAAATCTAGATATGCCCTTCTTTAAATCATATTTTCTTGTGATATTCTTCTAAATGTCATACTGCTTCACAACTTTGGTCTTTCTACATTCTTTCCATCGTAGGCATTCACAAACAAGGAGATTTCTATACAAATCAAATGACAACTTCCTGCTACATATAAAATTATTTTTTTAAAAACCCTACACATGTGTTTAGAAGGAGTGAATCTGTTTGTTACAGTCACACCTCAGAACCCAAAGTACAAAATAGTCTTGAATAAAGTTACAATGAACTGGATTAGACGATTATCTCAGAATACTTACAGAAAGGGGTAAATGAAGACCATAGAAAAGGTTACTTAATCACTAAACCATTTTCACTTTCCTGAGAGAAAAGGACACAAAAGGGACACAAAAGGGACAGTGTCTTCTCAAATAAAATAGGAATAATCAATATAACACATGACTTTTAGAAAAAAGAACAGATATAAAATTTGTAAGGTTTTTTTTTTTAATGTGCTTAAGATGATTTAAAGAAAAGAATCAGCTTTTTAAAAGGATTGTATGGTGACAGGATCATAGGCTTAGAGATGAAAGGGACATTGGAAATCATTGAGTTCAACCCCATTATTTTACAGATGAAGAAATCAAGATCAAGGGACTTTAGACAAGGTCCTACTGGGAGTAAGCACATCAGATAGGATTTGAACTTAGGTCCTCAACATCAGAGCTCTTTTCTCTATAGCACATCTTTTATACAACTTTCAAAGATATGACTTGATAAAGGATTGGTTTTAGAAACTTAGAGATTTGGGGAGTACTGTTCATCTTTTTTTTTTTTTTTTAACCCTCAACTTCTGTCTTAGAGTCAATACTGTGTATTGGCTCCCTGGCAGAAGAGTGGTAAGGGTAGGCAATGGGGGTCAAGTGACTTGCCCAGGGTCACATAGCTGAGAAGTGTCTGAGGCCTGATTTGAACCTAGGACCTCCCATCTCTAGGCCTGACTCTCATTCCACTGAGCTACCCAGCTGCCCCCACTGTTCATCTTTTTTGAAGAGGACCAATGAGATCACAGGGTGATGTCTTAATTTGTGCATGATATGGATATGTAGGACATAAGTAAGGTAAGGCAGAGTTGCATAAAGCTCACTCTCTTCCAATCATCAGAAGACTGGTGGCAAGACAAAATTCAAGACAACTGGAGATGGCAAGAGATGCAGTGGATGACCTTGGTGTCTTTGATGTCTGACCGAACTCTAAGCACTCTATAGTACCTGCTTCAGCTTTAAGGCTTTAAGGACCAAATTATTCTCATCCACCCATTTCACGGGGCAGTCTTCATATGCTTGGGGAAGACAACCCCCTAATTCACTGATTGATTTGAGGCCATTTTTAGGTTTGGGGAGTATGATGCAGTAAGTTAAGACATCTAGAGGACGTTGTTTACAGTTGTTCTATGTGTAATTATTTATGTAGGGCATAATAAGGAACTTCTGGGACAAGATGGAGGACATCTTGAGTGACAGGAATGTTGGAATGTGCCCAGGGGGCATGAGCCAGGGTCAAAAGACAGTTGGAACAGGAGGGCAGCTGGGTAGCTCAGTGGATTGAGAGCCAGGCCTAGAGACGGGAGGTCCTAGGTTCAAATCCGGCCTCAGACACTTCCCAGCTGTGTGACCCTGGGCAAGTCACTTGACCCCCATTGCCTACCCTTACCACTCTTCCACCTATAAGTCAATACACAGAAGTTAAGGGTTTAAAAAAAAAAGACAGTTGGAACTACCCCTATAAATACCCAGGGACAACAGGACACTTGGTCTCATTTTTGAGAAATCTTGGGAGGAGGATGTATTGGAGGGAGGGTAGGCCCTAGACCTGCAATCCAGCATCCGTACTTGAGTGCCAGAGGAAATCAATTACCTGCTAGTATAGACTGAGAGAGATATAATACTGCAGCCAACAAGAAGAACATCACTAACCTTCCTTATCCTTTGGTTTGTGCCACAGCTAGGTCAAGCCAGGGATTGTGAGAGGAAGAAGAAAGCTCCAGCCTATTATCAAATCTATCATCCAATTGATTTAGACCACCTTTATTCATTTAGATTTAGCTTTGCATTCCCAAATCCCTTTATCCTATTTCCTTGTTCCTAACCCTTATAGATAGCAAATAACTCCTTTTGCAGTTCAATCAAAGAAGATTGGTCTTCCTTTCCTAATTGGCAAACCATCTATAGCTGATTAGGGAAGGGATTTATAAACCGCAGTTAGCATAGCTTTTATCCAGTGAGCACATCTATACTAGCCCGAACCAACCCTTTACCATCAAATCCAACCCCAAGCCAGGGCTAGAGGAGTTGTTAAACACTTATACAACTCCCATTGGGTTCCTGATTTGGGCACTATTATAGAGCCAGAGGCTTGGCTAAGCTGATCTTCATAAGCCCAGGGTTACTGACACATTAAGTAACCATCTGGTAAACACTTCACTCACTAGCCCAAATCCATCCAGTGTCTGTGAATTCAGGGCCTGCTTGGCAGACTCAGCCAACAGAGCCTGTCAAGCCCTAGTGAAGCTTAGCAGCCTTCTTATTACCAACCTGCCTCCTATTTATGAACAATAAGGGTTAAATTCTAGTTGGGGAAGTGAG
Organism: Gracilinanus agilis; assembly: GCF_016433145.1. NCBI lineage: Eukaryota > Metazoa > Chordata > Mammalia > Didelphimorphia > Didelphidae > Gracilinanus > Gracilinanus agilis. The sequence continues at coordinate 225,199,835 of NC_058132.1, forward strand.
TGGAAGAATTTTCAAGAATGCTATTCTACCCATGTTGTGATAATGAGACTAAATCTACCCTGCCAATCTTTAGATTTAATCACCAAAGATGAAAACATCTCCACTTAATTCACAAGTTGGGAGGTATGTAACCCAACTGTGCTAGAGCAAATGACAAATCAGAATTTACTGACTGCCTCCTGGATAGTTCTAAGAAAAGTATCTGTTGTGATTCAACATGTAAACTAAGAGGGGGGCACAGGAAGGGACACAAAAGAGGCCCCTTTAAAAGGAGAGTTGAGTGAGCTCAGGGCTCTCTTCTGGTTCTTGCTTATACGTGGAGGAGCTCTGGACCTGGGACCCTGAGACCTTGGTGAGACTGCTCTTAAATCTTTCCTTTGGAATTCCACATGGTGAGTGTAAAGACTGAGTCTTCCTGAACTTCTCTTAAGGAACTTCCCTTTTTAATAGAGACTCTTTGGCTGAAGCTTTTGCTTCATTCGCCTCCAAGGCCCTTTGGGCCTCTGACTTTCTGGCCTTGGGATCAAGGCTGGATTTCCCTTGGATGAGGGTTAATTAGATCTACCTGGATTGAACTAGGGGATCAGAGCAAATTACCTAGTATGTTAGATTACTTATCCTATCTTATCCTCTCTCTCATTTCCGTATTTCTTCTTCCTCTCCTCATTTGTAAATAAACTTCCATAAAAGTAATTTTAAATTGAGATTATTCTTTAATTGGGGATTGATAATTATTCAATTCTCTAGTGATCACCCTTTTAATATTTACCCAATCAAACCCCCTTTTTACCCCTTATAATGTCACACCTACCCCAAGTGCTTTACCAGTAATGTCTATCCTGATGAGTCTTTGCTGGTGTATCTATGACATTTTCAACCTGGATATTCCTGGGGGCAGGTAGGTGGCTCAGTGGACAGAAATCCAGGTCGAGACAGGTCCTGGGTTCAAATATGACCACAGACACTTCCTATGTGACCATGGGCAAGTCATTTAACTGCACTTGCCTAGCTCTTAACACTCTTCTGCCTTGAAACCAATATCTAGCATCAGTTTTAAAACAGAAGGTAAGGGTTTTAAAAAGTATGGATATTCCTCCATGAATATATACCTCATAACCCATCTATGGCAGCCTAGACTATTTAATTCTTATCCATGTCTTCATAAGTTTTCCATATTCTCATCACATTGCTGGGATACTATTGGATTTTATATAAATGATGAAATTTACGTACATAAATTTAGGAGTTTGGGGACTACCATCTTCCCTGGCATCCTGGGAGCTGCTTGGTGAAAAGTTTCCATTGTACTTTGTTGTAGAAGATCAAGTCTTTCTCCCATCCATTACATTATTCATTCTTACCATCCATATGTAACCTGTGAATTTAGACTTGTATTTTTTTTTTAATTTTGGGGAGATCTTTATTTAATTAATTTAGGATATTTTTCCATGGTTACAAGATTCATGTTCTTTCCCTCCCTACCCTTCCTCCCCCCTCCTATAGCTGACGCACAATTCCACTGGGTTTTATATGTTAGACTTGTATCCCCCCCCCCCCAAATAAATAAATAACAGAGACAATCAATAGGGATTACAAGTTTGAATAAAGGAGTGAATGAAAGAGCATTTATGAATCACTTACTATGTGCCCTATAGGCACTGTGTTAAGCACTAGAACTAAAAGTACAAAAAAAAAAAAAAAAAAAGCAAATATTTGGCCAAACTGGTACTAGAATTGTCTTTACTCAACAATGCTTTATCCACCAGATTGTTATTTCCTGACAAGAAAATATCCCAAGTTCAAAGAAAATAAATTAATCTGACTCAAAAATAACCAAAGTCTGTTTCTGAAAGGTATGTACACCCAAATGACAGGGGAAAAAAATATTTCTACTACCCCATTCATATTACTATTGAGAAAACTGAGGAACAAGGAGGTTAAATGACTTGTCCAGGGTCACATAGTAAATTCTGTGATATGATTTGAACCCAGGTCTTCCAGATTCTGGGTGTAGTTATGATGAAAATTTATTACCTGAGACACCAAAAAATAAAACAAAGTTTCTAAGCCAAAAAGAAATAGATTTATTGAGAAAGAGAGTCAGTCTCACAATAACACTGGACTCTGGTTGGCAGCCAAAGACCTTCAACCTTGTGAACAGCCTCCTTATATAGCCCAAACTTGTGCTAAAGATACAATAATCTTCAGAGATATTTTAACTTTAATTCTTACCCAATAATCAAACTAAAAGAAGAAAAAATTATAGAATAAAGGAGAAGTGCAAAAAGTTATGGGTGTGAAGAAGTGAAGAAAAATTTCATATTATACACAGTGTATACATAGAACATGATGAGTGTAGTCCTCTCAGGCAAAATTTTTTTTTTTCTTTAACATTTATTAATATTCATTTTTAACATGGTTACATGATTCATGCTCCCCTTTCCCCTTCAACCCCCCCCCCC